>NC_141026.1:25080000-25380000 GCF_052040795.2 Danio rerio | reverse complement strand
ATTTTTGCACGTTGGAGGATGAACGACACCATGGCTGAAGTATTTCTGTTAGACAGGTAATGTTCTGTTTTAAAACTGTTTTCAAGAGTTCACACTTAGATATTGCTTGACAGCTGTAAGCAGGTTTGGCATGCTGTCCCGGGAGAGAACCCTGAGCTCGGAGATAGTTGAGCCCAGGGCTCCCGCCAGGTCCATAGAGCATGTGAGGGGAGTACGAGATCAGGTGGTTCTCGAGAGCTCCCCAAATGCATGAAGCTCGGGACAGCAGCCGTGTATTCAAAGAAACTCCCCAAAAGGCTTGAAATGCAATATCCGGCTGCTGGATATAGTTATTTGAAAAAGAAAAGGTAAAGAGGGCTCCTTTGGAGCAAAGGGTGAAACAGGTTCCTGCGGGAACCCGAGCAGAGTTGGCTTGGGCTGTGAATACTCCTGCTGGAGTAGAGACTCGGGGAGACCCCTGCGGGGGTCAGAGCCATGGGGTGGGCGGGAATCCTGCTGGAGTCATTATAAGGGAAGGGGAAGGAAGGACTCCGGCTGGAGAGGGGGGTGAAGGGGGGCAGGGGGGCGGGGACTCCGAAGGAGTAATTTGCTCGAGGAACACTCCTTGCGGAGATAGAGCTGGGAGGTGGCAGCACTATATATAATTATATATTTATATGAAACATATAGATATATAAATATATAATGGGGTAATCTAGGGCCTTGGGGGGGGCGTTTTTACTGACTCTTGCGAGAGTCGAAGCTCTTGACTCTCCTGCGGGAGAGAGAGCTGTATGTGCCATCTCCAGCTGGAGTCGGGAAAAGGAATGGTCGGTGAAGCCCCAGCTGGAGGGTGAAATGGCAGTTGGGCGATGACCCCTGCGGGGGTCCGGTGCTCGGGATTAACTCCGCGGGAGTTAAAGCTTGAGGGTGACAGCACTATATATAAATATATATTTATATGCGTGGGTGCATATATATATATACATATATATAAATAAATTTAAAAAATAAAAGATAAGTGTGAGAAATAAACAAAAATAAAAAAAATTTTGGGGGGGGGGGGGTGGGCGGGTTCCTACAGAAGTTAGAAAAGTTGGGGGGCAGTGAAAACTTCTGTGGCAGCGGCCGGGAGGGGCAGGGTTGACAAGGGGGCCTGGGCAGGGAGAGAACTCCTACTGGAGTTAGGTGAGTGAAAAGGGGGAGAAGGCTGAGTGCAAATCAGCTGGAAGGAAGAAAGGAAGTTAGATGGCTGGGTCATGCCCGCGCCCTTGGGAGACTGGGTAGTTCCTCTGCCCTCGGAAAGCTGGTATGGTTGGGTTGTATTCTCTCCCTGGACTAGGCCCATGCCCTTGGCCGCTGGGATTACTGCGTCTGCTGGTGAGGGTCCTCTGAGCTTCCCTGAGATGGCTGTGGCTGAGTCAGATATAAGATTTGAAGGCGTCGGGAGACCACCTTCCTAGTGTTTGTATGTGTTGTTACGATAGCCCTTGTGTGCTGCTGTGGTGGCGGCTCCAATTCTGAATGAGTGACTGGATTACGAATCTGGTGGGAAGCCTGAATAGTCCTATGTCTTTAAGTTGTTTTGAAACCAAAAATGGTATTGAACGGAATGTGTGGATGTGTTGAGCAGTGAGAAACTGATGAGGTGTTCTGGGGTAACTTAAAATGTATAAATGAATGCTGACGCAAATTGTGTATGCTGTGGTTATGGGATTATCATCTTAAAAGGAGAGATGGAGTCAGCTGCGGCTCTGCTTCTGATACCAGTTTCTGAAAATAAAGCAAAAAGAGAGTCAGCGATTTCCTATGCAACTAGGAACATGTACAACAGTAATTTTTATTTTATTTTTTTTCCAGAATGTATTGACGATATTGCCCGTTAGAAGCGCATTGGCGGCCCCGATAATATACCCCACGAAGGGGGCAGCATCTGTGTAAAAAGGATATACTGAGGATGAAATTGGATAGCTAATAAATGAATGGCTTCTATTCCAGCGCTTAAGGAAGGAAGCATAAGCAGGTCGCATGCATTAAGCGCCACCTGATGGTTACGAACCTTTATGAATTTCTTTTCTGTTAAACCAGGAGTCACCAAATATGGTACCGATGGGCACCAGGTAGCCCACGAGGCTCTCGTGTGTTGCTCACAGGCCTGTTCTAAAATAGCTCACCATAACGCCATTTACAAGTAAGCTTTCTCTAATATAGAAGTAATCATTTAAAAATGTAAATATTTGCAAAGATAAATAAAATAGTGTTGCACATTGATATATTAATTACAGGGTATTTCATACCCTGTTAAATCATTGTTGGTAACTTTAAGAGAATCATAACATGATCAGTGACTTCACCTGGATGAATATTAATTATTACCAAAAACTTAAATTATAATTATAAGTAAATTGAGCAATTTGTTATTTGAGAAGGGTTTATCAAACTGGTAGCCCTCCACGTTAATCGGTGCCCGAAAGTAGCTCTTAGTTTCAGAGGTTGGTGACTCCCGTGTTAAACGCTAAAGACAACATTTTGAAGAAAGCTGAAAACCTGTAACCATTGACTTTCACAGGAAGGAAATAAATACTAAGGAAGTCAATGCGGCTGTCCGTAGTGCCCAGCCACAATTCATGACACTTCGTATTCTGCCGCGCCGCGGAGCGCTATTTGTATAATTAATTAGTTTATTTGATAAAGTATGAATGCGTGAGTCTGGTGTGCATTAATCTACTATTCTCTGTCGTAAGCGCGCCGCGTCACCGCGCCGTCAGCGCCTCTGGTGCGCGACGCCCTTCGGGCAGAGTTTGTTACGGCCGAGATCGGATTTAGATCATTTCTCTTCTATTCCGGAGATTGCTGCTGCGAGATGAAGTAGGTGAGTGACGAAAAGGCATCCCTGCGGGATAATACGCATGTGTGTTTGATGTTCTAAGATGGAGAGCAGTTTATGCTTAGCGTGATATTTCTTCCAGAATATAAAAGGGGACTGATTTGTCGATTTATTTGAGTAGCTTATTAATGCTTGAGTTTCTATCACTCCAAATTGATGCTTAAGAATTCTATAGAAGTGCTTAAGCCGGAGGTTCTTCCGCAATGAGAATGCAAATATTAGAAAACCGTTCACTAGCTTAGCTGGGGGATATTAGGGAGAGAGAAACGGGGAACTTGTAGGTGAATTACTTGCAAACGCCGTAGTTATTGGCGAAATCCAGCGGATCGTTTTTAAGCATAAATGTGTGGGCTACTTCTGCATCCGAATGTTAAACGGACTACGAAATATAATTGTGACCTCCGATTGCCAGAAATCGGGTGGCAGGTGTAATGTTGATTGAGCGCTGCAGCCGTCTAGATTAGATAGATTGCTTGGTTTATAACGTGATAATTTAAGCATATTCATCAGGCAGAATCATGCTGTTAAAGCTGAAAAAGGCAGAATTATGAGGAGATGAAAGAGCCGTTATTAGACGTTTTTGGAAACGTTCTAATGCCCATTTACGTAGGGCTGGTATCAGGGCCGGAGTGGGACTCTTTTTCAGCCCTGGAGTTTCAAGCCTTAGACCGGCCCACCTCAGTTCACAACTGATTAAAATAAGGTCATTTCCAATTCAGTTTCTAATTACACTATCACTTCTTTTTTTTTTTTTTTTTTGAGTAAACAGCTGCTTTAGAACTTTAAATGTTTAAAAACCCTAACAGTATTATATGTCTTAACAATAAAACTATAATAAAAAAAAAAAAAAACATACTCAGACAAGAATCAAACCCGGGTCGGCGGCGTCGTAATCTAACGTGCTAACCACTGGACCACAACATATATAAGAAAGACTGACTCATCTGACTAATATCATCATTAACCTGTAGGCTGGTTTTATATAAAAAGAGCAGAGCTGCGGTAAAATAATGAATAAGAAGACTGTAGTCAAGTAAGCAAATAAATTAATTTAAAAAGTGTGACTGCTGAGAGCAACAGATTCTGGAGCTAGGGACACCGGCCCTCGCGGCCAAAAAACGGACTGGCCCACCGGGAATTCTCCCAGTCCTCCCGATTAGCCAATCCGGGCCTGGCTGGCATGGATGTGCTTAACAGGGAATTGCTCTGTGATTTCTGGTTTAGCGTTGGTGGACGGCTAGTGAGGTTGTGGGAAGGGAGCGCCGAGATCGGCTGTGCTCCAGTAGACGAAACCTGGAATGAGAAATTCAGAAAATTAGGTCAGTTACAAACGTAATTCAGTAAAAGCATAAACATATTGACAAAAGTCGACAAGTAATTTCTGTTTTCACTAGGCTTAGCACTTGTCTGACGGCGTATGCACCGCCGCAGTAGCTGCGAGCTTGTATAAATTAGAGGGGAAAAAGCAATGATACGCAAGGTAGAGGGGCGGGGTGCATAGCCCGTAGGTGGTAAGGATCGCTGAAAGAGGAGGACTGGAGTGTGCACTGGAATCGGGAGCTGCGGGCTGGAAGAGGTAAGGTGGGATTCCCAAGAGTTGCTTTATTGTCCGGGAGATTGGTTTTATCCGTGTTTAGAATTATGATTGCTGCAATATGTCCAAATCCAATATTGCTTTTTAATCCTTTCCTTGATTCTCCGGGGAGGCGGAGAGATTGCGGGTTTAATGTCTGTTTAGGATAGGGGGTGTGGCAGGAGCGTGTTATGTCCTGGGGGTGGCGGTGAAGATGTGGGTTCGCAAGTTTTTTGGGTTTAATGCAGCGGCTTTGAATTGTGGTCCCGGCGTCTAGGAGTTTGGAGGAGTTCAGTGACAGTCGTTGTTGGATATGAGAGACGCATGATGATGCTGGAGAAGGTACGTAGCGGAACTGGGGATTGCATTGTGATCTGGCTGGAGTGGATAGGCCTACGGCCTCTTGTTGGAGCCTCGGTCTCGAGCTGACTTTCATGCTGGGCTGGTTGTTGTTAAGACAGGGCTGGTGTTTCATGGAGCGCGGAGCTTTCTTTCTTGTATGTAGCTGCGCTGATGCTGTTGTGATCTCCGCCGCCAGCGCTGTTGTTGTTGTTGTTTTTGTCATTTTTTGTAGTTGCTGACGATGGTAGTAAAGGTGGTGTGGTACTGTAGTTGAAGAATAGTAGGAGATGTGGAGGATCCGTTTTGTCCGTGAGTAACTTTGGAGGAGCTAGAGCGGACCTGTCGTTTGTTTCTTCAGAAAACGAAGATAAGGGAGTAATGTCTAGCTAGGCTACTTATAGTGGGTTAGGATAGATCTGATTGGCTAACTAATGAGTGTAGATAGGTGGCCAGCTGCTGTCAATTATATCACGTGCTCCTCTCGAAATTAGTTTAAAAACTTCACTTAGCTTCATGCAGAGCTGATGCAGATTGGGTTGTGAATGGGTTTTATGCACAGACCTGTTGTTCGGCCACTGAAATCTCCGGGTGAAAGATTGATTTGACTATTTTCAGTTTGATAAGGGCTTTTTACAGCATCGATAATGTAGATTTATATTTAGTTTAACAACAAAACATCAGTAAATAGCGCTATTCCGCTTAGTCTGCTTAACTGAGCTAGATCTGCTTTTAAATTCACATTTCTGAACAATGACAGCCAGTGACGCGCTCCCTATACTGTTAACCATGCTAGTCTGAATATTCACTCTGAAATAGCATGTAAGTGTGACTTAGTAATGAGTGAAATTCCTGCACGCCACCGGCCCAACCACTATGTACACTTCTAACTGGGGAATAACATGAACTAGTGGGTTGTCTGCTGTTGTGTCACGGTGGGCGCGTTCGCAATTTCTGGAGGTGTGGCTTTGAAACACAGTCCCTCCCCTGTTGTCCAAAGCTAATATGCTAACCGATTAGCCTTTTGGCAGATCACTTACTGGACCTTTAAGTCTATGGAACATTGGGACATCCGATAACAAAAGTGCCAACTGGCCCAGTTTGGATTATACATATATTCTATTTATAATTAAGTTAACGGAAAAAACTTTTTTGTGAATTGTTACGGTCTACTATAGTGTAATACATTGTCACAGCCTAATTTGATTCATACGTGTAGTGCCTCGACAATGGAAGAACAATAACTAATGGCATTATTGTAGATTCAGTGATCTCTTGTGTATCTCTTAACATGTTGTTTCGGCAGAGTCTGAGTCCTCAAACTCCATTAAGCTAATGAGAAGGAAGTTGCAGCCTAAGATACGACTCCCCCCTGTGTATGATACATTGGCTGACTAGTTTTCCTGTTTCATTTGTAAACTTGTGCACCAGAGAGAGGGCGTAGGAGGAAAAATCAGTGGGTGGACGGGTGTTTTGAATGTGTTGTAACATTCTGTATATTTCAGTGAAACCTTATTGTAAGTCTATTTTCTGTTTAGAAACCAGTGCGGAATTTGGGAGCGTGGAATGTGCTTAATAAAATTTCTAAAGGTGCAGGTTTTCATAATGGCATAATCACCTTCTCAAAGTTGGGAGGCTGTTTAGACACGGTGGATATTACAGGGTGACAGCAGCAGGTCAGCTGAAGTCTGTGTTTTGGCAGTGAACACACTTCAGCCTTTGTCTGCTGTAGTGGTAGCAAATGAAGATGCCAAGCCTGCATGGTAATGTGGCAGCTCCATTAAGAGCCATTTTTAGACTGATCACAGAATGGGTTTGCATCTCTGGCCCCCTCACACAGAGTTCATCTAAACAGAGACACAATTATTAACAGATGAATGATAGCTAGACACGTTCAGATCCTGTTATTTGACATTTAAGATCTGGACTTGCGAACATTTGCATATTGAGTAAATCAATGAAGATTTTGACAATACATCCAGAAACCATTACTCTTTTGACAACATGAATGACAGTTAATCAATTGAGAAAATTTATATATGCAACGTCCTGTCAGAAGTATAATGCACAGTTTCTCAAAACAAGCAATGCTTTAGAAATATAGCAGTCTTTTATGTTGATTTATGTAGACATCATAGGAGTTTAGTCAGTGTCTGCTGAAAGTTTAATTCAAACATTTTGGAAGAAGGAATAAAAAAATACAGTTTCCCTATGTTCAAACTGTGTGAAAAAGACACATCTTTAACATTTTATACAGTTTTGATGTCCAAAAGTTTGTGATTAGTGCTAAATACTGAAAAAAACATAATGTAATACTTCTGAATCAAGATTTGTGTATAATCTGATTCAAGTTTGGTCACATACTGATGACTGGTTTTGATGAAGGTCAGGTAGAAGCTCTAGCTCTGCAACTGTTATTGGAACTATGACTGTTCAATAGATTGTACTGAATCTAATTCAGGGTATTTGCTAGGGTTGGGTATCGTTTGGGTTTTTTCGATACCGGTGCTAAAGCTATACTTTTAAAAGGGTACCTTTTAGCCACAAAATTAATTGACAAAAAATAAAAATGATATATATATATATATATATATATATATATATATATATATATATATATATATATATATATATATATATATATATATATATATATATATCATTATAATTGAACCATATAAATATATATTTATAATAAGTTTAAAGTAAACATTAATTCATATTTATATATTTGAATTGCATTAATATATTTATTTTTAGGCTTGTGACTACTTTTACATGGACATCAGTGATCCAATGATTTGCCTTAATCTGAATGAGACAATTATATGATTCAGGTGTTTACATGAGTTGCTTTTTGAATGTTACATTCATGATTCCCAGTTACATTTTATAGCACATAGATCCATCAACGTCATTGCATCACCAGCCTATAATGTTTCCTCCACAGTTTGTGTCTGTGGTCCTTTAAGATATAAAAAAAAAAAAATACTGTTAACGTGGTAGACTCTTGGTCAGAGTATTGTCTTAATCATATTAAAATCAGAGTATTGGTGTCCATATAAACGTACTCAGATAATGTGTCAGATGATGTCACGAGCTGTCAGAGATTGTCCATTCCTCACCTTTAAGGTGATTCCATGAGCCCTCACATTTTATAAGTTTGACGTGTTTCTCTCACACACAACTTTTGTAACATCTGCTTCATGTTAATGTGTCAGAATCATTGCTTGTAAAATATAGCCATACTGTAGAATGCTTAGTTTAAGCAAATTAGATGAACGCGATCTTGTGTGTTGATGAAGTGAGTCGCAAGCCGCATGTACTGTACTGCGCGCTTTGCCTTCTATAAGCTACAATTACAAACGCCTGACATCGCTGACACCCATATCCCTCAAAGCTGTTTAGAATAAAAAATTTAGACATGGTGTGACACAACGCTTACACACGTGTGTCTTTAATGCACCCCTTTATGCTTCTTAAGCTCGTCACAGAGCGGATGCCCTCCTCAGAGCCACAGCACGAGCGCACATGACGGATGATAGTATCACACACCAGAAGTGCACATTCAAATGTTATTTAAAATTAAACTATTCAGATGGCGCTCTGTGGCATGGCAGAAATATGAACAGTCATGAGTCATGGGCATGGCTGGACACCGCAAACAGCCGCTGACTTGCGGATTCTAAAATGCATGGCACTGCGCGTCGCCGAGCGGCGCTTCCGGTGCGTGACCTGCATAACGTTCTTGTTGCAGAACCGAAATTAGGCACCGAAATTCATATACTGATTTGATCCGGTGCACACCGGTTCCAAAGCTACCGGTACCCAACCCTTGGATCTGCAGGGTCCTAAAAAGTCCTAAAATGTCTTACATTTCCAAAACAAAATTTTAGGCCCTAAAAAGTCTTAAATTCACTTAAATATTGCCTTGTAGTTCTTTAATCACTTTAGTTGGGTTTCAATTTTTCCTTTATGTAAAGCTACCCAATTGATCCAACACACATCTCAACAATACAATACATCTCAATAAAACTTTCAGCAAAATTTAGTTTATAACTAATATTATAACAGCCTTTTGTGCATACATTTAGTTTTTGAAGTTATGTTGAATAACTGAGTTTGCTTGTTTTGACATGTTAAAATATGTGGCTAAGAAATAAATAATAAGAATGATAGAGCGAGTACTTTTTTTTCTGCTTGGCCATACATTTTCTTTTTTTGTTTTTAGCCCTATGTAAGAAATAAATTTCATTCTTGATGGTCTTAAAAGTCTTAAATTTGACTTGGTGAAACCCGCAGAAACCCTGCTAATTGTTGTTTAGAATATTTACATCTAAAAATTTCTATATATTTTAGGATTAAGCTTTGAACATCTGTCATAATATTTCATGAAATAATACCCTAAAATTCTTTTTTTTTTTGCATTAAAGCCTAGGGCTGCACAATATTAAAATAATAATAACGTACAATAATAAAAATCTGACATTGTGATATATATATTGCGATATGAATATAATTTCACCAAATGGTTTGATTAGCTCTATTTGGAAAGATTTCATTCATTTACATCAACTGAAATGATCAAGTCTTTTTTTATGCAGTGCATCTGCATAAATTATAATAAATTACACGCAAAAATATAAATGCAGAAACACTGCTTTATCATTTTCTGGGGAGTCGAACAAAATTACAAGAAAAGTACAGAAATTGAACAATTACATGTAAACCAACATGGTCATCATTGTAGAAATAATTTTAATAATAATAATATTTAATAATATCTGTTACTTTTTATTAAGCTATAAAATTCTGCGATGTGACTATTGTGGATACACACATTGCAATATCCATGGTTGGTTACACTCTAGAATAACTATCTGTTACAGCTAGTTAATAGATCATTAATAAACTGTTAGTTAATGAGTTATAAATAACTTGTTAAATTAAAGTTAATAGTTTGTTAGTTATTTATAACTGTGCCTTATAGATAGCCAATAGATAGCTTACAAGCTGTTAGTTAACAAGTTATAAATGACTTGTTAACTGTATTTTAATGATTTATAACTATACCTAAAAAATTAGTAATAGATCATGAACAAACGGTTAGTAAATTACTTACTAAAGACTTGTTAAGTATCAGTTAATAGTTTATATATGTTATTGGGACGTTATTCTAGTTGCAACTCTTCTTCATTTCTTAACTGTTAGTAAATGAGGAATAGTTGCAACTAGAATAACGTCTCAATAACATACATAAGCTAATAACTAATACATTAACTTTCACTTTGCAGATCAGTGGTTTATAGTTTGTTAACTATCTACTAATACCAGGGAAACTCTTTTTTCACATTGTCATTATGGGGTATTGTGTGTAGAATTTTGAGAAAATAAATTAATTGAATCCATTTTGGAATAAGGGTGTAACATAAAAAATGTGAAAAAAAGTGAAGCGCTATGTATACTATACGGATGCACTGTATTGTTCAGCTCTGGCCTATTATTGTGTACAATTTACTAAACCAACCTCAAAGGTGCCTCCGGCATGTCTGAGAGCAGTTTTTTACTGTAGTGAAAATGTTGTTGTGAAAGGGATGACTGAAGTAAAGTTATGTTTTTGCTCTCAGAAATGTAGATTTTTTGTTTGTTTGTTTAAAGTTGCAAGGCAACCAGGGCATACATATTCAAAGGCATGGCAAAAAGTTGTGGATGTTGAAATGTGTATGGTGAATTTGACTGTTAAGTCCAATCGAGGTAAAAATACCTGTAAAATTTTAGAATGCTAAAATGAAATTCATACACATTTAGGAAAAGTCCTGTTTTATTTTAACAAAGTTAATAAATTACAAAATTTAATAATGGTGAAAAAACTGCCTCCGTATTCCGAGAGAACTAGTCAAATTTTACACCTCTCAAGAGAGTACTACTGTATTGTATGTTCAATGACTGACAGTACAGCAACCAGCTGACTTCTATTGATAAAATACCTAACAGTGGGGCTTTATTGTGTACAACATGTTATTGTTGTCGTCTCCAGGGAGTTCACTACTATTTCTGTTCTGCTATGTATTCAGATATTGTTTTAAAACAGATGTTTTTAGAACAATAGTACATTGATGACTATGTAGTTATTTCAAAGGGGTGCTTGTGGGTCAAACACACAATGAAGAGAGCTCTTTAGAAGCAGTGAACTCTGTCACGCAGGATCAATTTTGGACAAGCCTCTATAAACACAGCTCTGAGATTGAGGCATCATGAAAATTTAACGAATTCAACCTAAGTGGGAAAAAACGAGAGCAAGGAACAGAAGTCATAGAAAGAGAGAGGCATATGCCACAAAAGAGAGGAACATTAGACTGGGAATTGATTGGCTGAGAGGGCAAAATGTACATCCGGCTCACCATCCACTGCTCCTGAAACCTCAGGGGTGCTTTAAAACTGCACCATACACTGCTTAATGGCATCCTGCCCTCTTTATGAACCCTTTAGAGGTGAATAGGTGTATTTTAAGCACCTTTAAACATAATAGACTTTTAATGGGCCCCTAGTGAGGTGTAGCTTCTTTTGGTTTTGCTATCATATTATGTTTTAATACACACAGTATTGTACATTTGATTTGCAGGTTAAAATATGCTGATGTTGTCATTTACTCATTCTCATAATGTTCCAAAACCATTAAATCTAATCAAATGTGACAGATTTGAGTTCCTCCTTTGAAAGTCACCAAAACAATAACACTTTAAAATGTTCAACAAAAAGATCTTGCCCTCATATATAGTGCTCATGTCTCTTCAGATGATTAGTGTTTTGATCTATTTATAAATGCTTTGAAGTATAAGACTTTTTGTAAAGTGACTTGTGATGGAAAGACAAAAATCTTTCAGACAAAGTCACCTTTTTTGGAAGATTTTATGCTTTTTGCATTGTACAAAAAGCATAGGGATATATTCCATGCTATATTTATACTCTGATAATGCACAGTGAATGGAGCTTTATGAATTTGTAATAAAATAAAGTGTATGTCTGTGATGTGAGCTGTTCATAATGTCTCTCTGCTGTTATTATGTGCCATCGCTGTCCATTCAAACTGTCACCTGACACACGTAAATGTTTCCTAGATACCATTAAAGGGTCTGTAATGGGTTTCACTGCTGCTTGAAATATTTAACACTTTTTTGGGGTAATATTTGATTGAACTGATTAATATTTCAGATAAACTCCCTAAATAGTGGAGAGAGCAACTAAAATATTCAGAGGCATATAAACTTTTGTCTTTTCGTTGGCATGAGGTGTAAGTCTTGGAGTATGTGTGACTGATGGTTGGTGTATGAGGCTGCATGCTGGAGGTGTGGGTTGATTTTAGCATTAAGCATTTAGCAGATGCTGTCATGCTAAGCAGCTCACACACACCATGAACACACAGCCGGAGCAGTTGGGGGTTTGATACCTTGCTCATGGGACTTGCCACAGCTATGGTGTTAAGGGTGGAAGTGAGTGCTGGTTATTCACTCTCTCATGTACAATACCTGGTGGTGCCAGGACTTCAACTTGCAACATTCATTCATTTTCTTTTTGGCGTAGTCCCTTTATTAATCAGGGGTCGCCACAGTGGAATGAACGGCCAAATTATCCAGCATATGTTTGTTTTACACAGATGATGCCCTTCTACTGTAGCTGCAACCCAGTACTAGAAAACATCCATACACACTCCTCCACATACAAACACTGGCCAATTTATTTTATTCAATTCACCTGTACCACATGTCTTTGTTGGACTGTGGGGAAAATCGGAGCACCCAAAGGAAACCTACACGAACACGGGTAGAACATGCAAACTCCACAAAGAAATGCCAACTGATCCAACCAGTGACCTTTTTGCTGTGAGGGAACAGTGCTAACCACTGGGCCACCATGTTGCCCTAGGGTCATTTTCATTTGTTGTAATTTATTCTTTTCTTTTTTCGATAAAAATCTAATAAATGTTTTTATTTTTTTATTTTTTAAGCTATTTTGTGTAGCGACAAAAGTATGAAGCCAGATCAGTCTCAAAAATAATACATTTACAAAACAAAATTCATGCATGCACAGCACAATTCACATATACAAAATTCAATTTGTAAATTCAAAACACAATTCATATATACAACAAACAATTCATTAATTCACAAGTAACAATCATATATATTTGTCTATGATGAATCGTGTTGTCACATCCCTGGCTCTATCTACCATTCTCTCTCACCATCACCAATCATCGCTCCCCATCTCCTGCCAACTCTCATCATGCACCGAGCACATTTACCTGAATACTAAAAGAATACACATGCACCAGCAATCACCGGATCAAATAACCCTGGCGATTCCAGTCAGTCAGTAGTTGGAATTGATGTCAGAGGATTTAACTTACATTCTTCCTGACTCTCTTCTTCGGTGGATGTTTCCTCTCTCCATTGAATGTTACTCCTGTGGACATTTCTCCCAAAAATGTGGCTGACTCGTAAACAACATTCCATCTGCTCATCTGCAAATGCTATCACTTACCTGCTTTATCAGTCCACTGCTTGTTTAAATAAATTGATTAAAAGAGATAACCTTCCTTGTCCTCATTGTGTGAACGTGACACATGTTTTGAATTTACGAATTTGATTTGGTTATTGTTGAATTGTGTTTTGAATAACAATTGGATTTATGAATCGTGCTTTGAATTTATAGATTGGATTTGTGTATTTTTGAATTGTTGAATTAACAAATTGGATTTGTCTATTTACAAATTGCATTGTTAAAATGTGAACTTTTGAGACTAATCTGGCTCCATACAACAGTGACATATAAAAGATTAGACCTAAAAGCATCTTTTTTTTTTTTTTTCAGTAGTTTCTCGTAATTTACAGCATTATAGTTTGTTACGAGAAAAAAAACATTTTGATATGGAAATTATATTTTAAAACAAGTTAACGTGTTAACATTAATCCTCACTGTTGGTGAATGCTTTATTTTTTTTCACTGTTGATATGGTTGACCCATATGTTTTAAATGCTCATTAATTTCAAAAGATTTATTTAATTCATGTTGGGTGCTAACATGATTACTTTGAAGCATGGGTGTTAGAGGTACAGATTTTAACTGAACATAAATATACAGAGAAAAAACTCTGAAACATCATCTAGTGAACATCTCTAGTGAAGCTAGCTTAATTACTAAAACAGCAATAACCTTTTTATAACCTTACATTTCATGCAGGATTTAGTATCTTGGCATTAAACTCACAAGTTGTACAAATCTCTTACCAATATATAGAGTTTTTATCTCATGGGATGTTGGTAAATATGTCATTCTTGCTCTGTGTTAGCTTAGAATTCCAAAGTTTATCTGATATATATGTTAGATGTCCAGATACCAGACACGTGTCTGATTAAATAGTATCTGGTTGGACAATACTTGGGTTGGTTGTGGCGTTGACACAATGCTCAGTTGGTACTAACTGACCCAATTTGTGCCAAGAAAATATCCCCCACACCATTACACCACCACCAGCCTGAACTGCTGACACAAGGCAGGATGGATTCATGCTTTCATGTTGTTGCCGTCAAATACCATTTGAATGTCGCAGCAGAAATCGAAACTCATCAGACCAGCCAACGGTTTTCCAATGTTCAAAATCTCCAATCTTTTGGACAATCTTCCAATGCCCAATTTTGGTGAGCCTGAGTCAATTGTAGCCTCAGTTTGCTATTCTTTGCTGGTGGCACCCTGTGTGGTCTTCTGCTACTGTACCCCATCCGCCTTAAGGTTGGATGTGTTGTGCATTCAGAGATGCTCTTTTGCATGTAACGAGTTGTTATTTGAGCTACTGTTGCTTTTCTATCCACTCGAACCTGTCTGACCATTTGCGCCCACAGAACTGCCGCTCACATTATAATTTTTGGACCATTCTTCTATAAACCCTAGAGATGGTTGTGCATGAAAATTATAGTGAGATAATTTTGAATGGCATCAGACAGGGTAAAAAAGAACACCATGTGTAATCTTTGATCTAGCCCTTAAAGGGCCATGAAACCCCCTCGTTTCAGCAGGGTGTTTTCACACCTCTACTTTGGAAAAAGTCAGAAAAGTGGGCGTGTCCAGCTCTGTTTAGGGGGGAGTGTCAGAGGAAGTAAAGAGGCATGGTGTGGGAGTGTTTATTTGGGCGCGCTGACTTTCCGAGTCAACACACACACCCACACAGGGGACAAAGGGAAAATCCTACACGAGGTTAAAGTTTGGTTGTGGGGCTAACATGCTTGTACTCGGTGCAATAGTTAACTTAGTTCGATACGAACAAACTGAATAAACAAAGAGCACTGGTCGCTCACTTACCAAATCTGTAGAGACAGGACAATCACCAGCAACTAGAGCCGCGTCTTTATTAAGAGAAGACTACAAGCGAATCCGGATCTCAGCGTTTGCAGATGAGAACAGCTCTCAGGTAAACAATAATCCTCCTTAGACACGTAAGTTATTGTTGTCGAGCGTCGCGTACACTGTAATCCATGCGTGACTCCAGCTGAGCTCTCACAGAGAGAAAATGAAAACAGAACTTAACTGCAGCAAACTATAAAAGCAACACTTCACGCTTATTTTGCCAACACAGCGTGGCATCTCTGCTGTCTAAACACTGTCACCGTAATGAATATTAATGAAGTTGCATAATGGAGCGCTGATTGGTTTGAACCAAGCCTTACTCATGCATTAATGCATCACACTGTAAGACGTAATAAGACACACTCTGATACAGACGTCCAGTCTGCACGCTGGAATACAACGTTATTATGTCATTACCGTGACGCAGCTTCAAAATTTCGTTTCAAACCGGAAGTACGAATTTGCTTGAAATAACGCAAAAACAACCAATTTAAACTTTTTAGTGAAATATAGGTGTCCTAATAGTGTTTTTAGCAGTGTGGGACACATATACGACTGTCAACAGCTCAAAAAATGTATTTTGGTGTTTCGTGACCCTTTAAAAAGAGGGCCGTTGAGGTGGGTTTTTTTTTCAGGTGATTGGTGAGACCCCTGTGAGAAGAGATGAAACTGTCACCACAGTTTTTACTTCCTGAAGCTAAAGATTGGCTCTGTAAAGCACAGTATAACGCATGCTGTGAGTGGGTGTGTATTTTGTGTTTGTGTGTGTGTAAATGTGTGTGTTGCGAATCACATTTATTCTCAGCTGGATTACATTCGCTGTGGGGGTGTATAGGCATGCTGTATCACTGAGAGGTTCGAGATTACTCTGCTGGCAGGGGTTTGAATCCTGTGTGTGCATGTATGCATGTTCAACACAGGTGCTTTTTGGGATTTTCATGGATTTTTTCTAGTCATCTCAGCTGTATGCTCTGTTTATCATCTGAATGACTGACTGATCAGCACCCAGTTGCTCTTCTCCTTTTATCAGACATGCTGTAGGCTTGGCAGGATCAGTATCTATAGGTTGTATGGTATTTGTAGTTATCTACTGTAAAAACAACCCAGCTTTAAACATTTTGTGGTGTTTTTTAATAGCAAAATTTCTGCTGCAGCTTCTTTATTTACTTCATTTCTCTCCAGAAAACTCTTCTTAAGAACTGATGGTGAAATTTATTCTGCCGTAGATAACCATTTAGACACTTATAATTTAAAAAAAGGAAATTTATACATGAAAAGGATGCATTAGACTATTCAAAAATGTTATAGACAACTATTTATTTATTTATTTATTTAAAGGTTGTTTTCAATCACGTGGTTTTTGGTGATGCGCAAAATTTAGATGGAGGGCAGGAAGTAAAATACTAAATGGTTATTTTTGCGATTCATACCATATTTCAAAGGAGATATAAATAGAACATAACCTCATATGTTGGGCATTATTCCTATATCATGAAGAGGGTCGAGTTTTCTACAGAGCTAAAATATATTTGCTTGTCATCAAGGTGGTGTATACTTTATAATTACGTTACATGAAAAATTCTTCAGTGTTTGGAAGCATACTATAGATATTTACTTGAATTAAACTGTCGTAGTCATTATATTGTTCCTGTGGTACAACAAAACTGTAGTAATAAAGAAATTATTCAATAGGCTTCAGTTTTCTACGCTATAATCACAATGCACTACAGTTTACACTAATGTTACAGTATTTATTACAGTTTATCAGTTTTCTTTGCTACAGTATTTTGTAGCAGTCTTTGCTTTAAGAGTTGTACACAATATACACTTTACTATGTGGTTTAAAACACATGTTTATTATAAATTTTAGCTTTAGTTTTCCCCTATGAAGATATCTTCCAGTCATCACGAAATAACAGATGAAAGCATACAAAAGCATGGATGCATAGTCTACACATTATTGTTTATTTTTTTTTGTAAGGAGGAAAAGTGCTCCACTATAATAACCATTTAGTTTTTTCGCAAGGGTTGCATTTCTGTTTTGTTCTGTCGATGAATTTGCCATCAACTAACATTCATCTGTATCTCGATGTTCACGGTATGGTTGTTTATTCAGCTGAAAAACCAGTAAAGACTTGTACTATTGCAAAACAAGATGGAGATTTTATTGCAGAGATTACATGGCAGGGTACGTTATTTATATTCTCCTGGATTTTGTATAAGTGTGGTGGTGTTTGTGTCGGATATTATATAACACATTAACATATTTATACACATAGCTAGACCTGTATATAATCTTGATTGGTGCTGCCAAACGAATTATTGGTTCAGAAAAAGCTTTTACACATGGATGTATTGAAAAAAAAAATTACATGCCGCTTTTTCGTTTCTTGAACTTTCTCCCAAAAGTTTTTGCTCATAATGGGAAGTTCATAAAAGCTGTTTGGCATTTCTTATTTTGGACGATTTAAGCAATTATAAACAACATAAAACAAAAACATTTTCATGTTCTGATAGTGATTCCTATGTAGAAGAACATCTTTCTGCCCTCCATCTAAATTACACGCATCATCAATTACGTCATGTGAAAACAACCTATTTATTTATTTAGAATAGATACTTTTAAAGTCCTTTAAAGAAATAAATTAAATATAATTAAATATATTTCAAATATATATTTTAACAATTTGAAAATAATTGTATAGTAGTAATTATTGTAATAATACAGTATTGTTAGTACTGTATATTTAATAAAAACAAATGCAGTTTTGGTAAGTATTAGCGACTCATTTTAAAGTAAATATAAATATAAATATATATATATATATATATATATATATATATATATATATATATATATATATATATATATATATATATATATATATATTTATTTATTTATTTATATATATCATACAATGAATCATACACAAAACCATTGAATAATTGCTCAGGAAGTACAGATGTTGGATCAAAAATCTGAGTGATCACAGATCAGTGATGACAGAAGTATACAGATTTAATTGTTTGTTTTAGACTATTAGGCCATCAAGTCAGACAGCTCCATATTGATTCATTACAGCTTTATCTACATGAATCATCTCTGTTCAAATTACATTATGCATCTTGGTTGTAATCACACAGTTTGTAATTAAACTAACAGTTATTTTTAACGTGTGCATTTCCATAAGGTACAAAGACTGGAATAGAAATGATTGTATCATTATGTTAGCATTCATTTATTGAGTTACGCACTATAGTATTACTTTTAACGAACACTGCAGATTCTGAACAAGTGCAGCACATCAGATTAACATGCAGAGTGAAGGAAAACTGTTTTTTTTTTTTTATCACTTTGACTTGGTTATTGTGATAGGCTGAAGTGCTATTTCAACTGCTGAGGCTCTTAAGCTTTAATATCAACATCTCATCTTATCACACGTCTACAGATTTGACTGTAATATACATCATTTTAACTGGAGAAGATGCTATCAAATAGATGCACCTAAACTTCACATTTTGAAAGCTTTTGCATCTGAATTATGGCCAGAAAAGCTCTGAATATGAACGGCTGTCCACTAATTGATAACCACTGAGTGCTTTTTGAATTCTCTGGAGTGCACTGTTCTACCACACACACACAGCAGTTATGCCATCTGAATAAATCTTGGGCCTTAAAATTATTATCAGGCTTGGGCAAGTGTATTGCTATGGCTGACCAAGCTGCCTTCCTCTGGTATGTAAACACTGTTTTAAAGACCTGTGAGAAACCTTTAACACACTGTAAAACTTGTATTTGAACTTTTTTTTTTATTTAATGTTTTGCCCTGAAAAGTATGTTCTGATTTGCTGCTACATAAGCTTTGGTGTGATTTTGCAGTCCACATTTTTTTTTATCACATTAAGTTTAGTTTCAATAAGGCGCAAGACGTGTTTGTTGCTAATTTTAGACCAACCCTAATTTTCACGTTTTGTGCCAAGTTGTTTAAGGGCAAACTCACTCTATGTACAGTTGCCTTGAACCGGGTCGAAGCACGCTTGTCCCCCTTCCCGTTTCCCCTGATGGCCCAAACTCACATTACATTCAGGCCTGGGCCCACTTACATCATTGATGTTGCGATGTTCAGTAAGCACTTTCGCTCAGCACAGTGGACATTTTTTTTGTTATATTGTTTTAGTGGTTTGGGATGCGGTGACACACAGTCAAATATTTCGCCAAATAAATCAGCCACTTTTGACACTCACAAACAATCATAAAGTCCTCGTGCTGCAGGAGTTAGGAGGTTTGTTGAAGTTGCAGCTGTCGTGCAGTGGGGGGTTTGCGTCTTTAATAATCTACGACAGTTTGCATTCATTAAACAGTACGAATGATTAATAAATCCATATGAAACAGACCCTTAAAGTCACGTCTCATCCTCAATTTCGTGCTCCGGCGCGCTTTGCACTCACACTACAAGCGTACCAGATGACCCCAAGTGAACCTTGTCTGGCACACCTCTTCCAACCGGTCCAGGGCCGGCCAAGTGAACCGCGCCTGAGCCCGATTCAGAGCACTTGCACTTCTCAAACGATTCGGGAAACGGGCCTGGCCACAGTTTGGAGAGCATAGTGTGAGTATGGCCTAAATAGCAAATCCATTTGTGCCACTTTGTAGAGTCATGGGTGTGCTGGTCTAAAAAGGAAGTACTAAAATAGTTTGTGCCATTGACCAGATAAAACTAGGTCTAAAGTCCACCGCAGAGTGATGGGCCTAAACAGGTTTAACCCACATTGCTTAAGACACACATATACAACAATACACAAATATCTTTACTTATGAAAAAAAATGTAAGGATTAAAATGTTACACAAAAAATATTATTTTCTACATAAATATAAAAACCACCGCCTCCATGCCTTATTCCAGTCCAGAAGGCTTTTTTCAGTTTATTCATGACAACTTGCTTTTCGTTCATTCATTTTTTTTCAACTTAGTCACTTTATTAATCTGGGGTTGCCACAGTGGAATAAATTGCCAACTTTAAAGGATATGTTTAATGCAGCGGATGCCCTTCCAGCTGCAACCCATCACTGGGAAACATCCATACACATTCATTCACACTCATACACTACAGGCAATTTAGTCTTCCCAGTTCACCAATACTGCATGTCTTTGGACTGTGGGTGAAACCGGAGCACCCGGAGGAAACCCATGTCAACACGTGGTGAACATAAAATCTCCACAAAGAAATGCCAACGGACCCAGCCGAGGCTCAAGGCATCTTGCTTTTAGTCGATCTTGCTACCCACTGGGCTACCGCGATGCCGACAACTATCTTTTGTATAATGTTATTATTATTATTAGTCGTAGTATTTATTATATGCATATTTGAATTTGTTTTAATAAAAACAAGTTTTGACTTGTCCACGTGTGTTGGGTTTTGAAGACGTATACTTAATGCTTAAGAATAGGAATATGACTTGACATAATATATATAAATATGATATAATATAAAAACACTTTGCTATTATTGTTAATGTATTCATTTGCTTGAACTAAATGTAGAAATATTTTTAAACAAATTTTTGCGCTTAAATGCAATTATGAGTAAGTAATAAATATGTAGGATGGATGTCTTCAGTGGAGTGCGTACAACACTGTTTCCTTATCAACGTAAGTAAAGGAGTTAAGTGTACAAGTAAAGTAAAGAGGCCGAATGGAGGAGGCTTGTTTTTATCCTCGCGCAGATGGTCTGTTTAACTGTTTTCTTGCTAGTGAAGTGTTCAGTTTATCCTCTTACAAAGTCTTCCATGTAAGTAGCAACTGTGCCATGGCGTAACACAACTGACTCTAAATGAGAATGGGAGATGAGACTCTGATTTGTTTAATGCATGTTATGCTCAAAACACACCCATAACTCTTTAAGAGAAAAAGTACAACCCTGTTAGACCATGTGTTGGGCCGCAAAGCATATATTTCCATCCTTAAAATAGCAAAAGTTGATTCGGACAATCCCTTAATGCTTTTACGCCATGCGTTTCAGACTTTCCACCTAGATCATTAAAATAGAGCCCAAATGGTCTGTTCACTCAAAAATTAAAGTTTGCTCACTATTCACTCACCCTTAAATGGTTGTACATACTTGAGTTTCATCTTTTGAACACAAAGAAGCTGTTTTGAAGAAAACTGAAAGCCTGTAACCTTTAACTTCCACACAGTTGAAAAAACAAATACTATGAATTGTTAGAGCTTTTTAGCAGTCTAAAAGGGGCAGTTAAACTTTTCAGCAGTTTAACTGCCCTTGAAATCTCTTATATTTTACTTTACAAAACAGCCTTCATTATTATTATTATTATTATTATTATTATATATTTTTTATATTTGCTATGGCCCTAAATTTAAATCTATTATTTGAAAAATATATCAGCAGTCTTCAAACTTGCATTTGAGTGAGTTCAGCAATACATTGTGACATTAGGCAATGCTGTAAAACTAAAATGTATTATACAGTCCATGAAAATAGAAACAGTGTAAAAGATAGATGGCATTTTAAGAATTTTTATTTGCCAGCCATAGTGATAAGCAGAGAGAGCAAAGATGGTATACACATTCCCTGCTCTGCTCTTTGACTGAAGACCAGGTAATGTAATAAAAGTACTGGAAACATTCTTCCTTAGCTGTGCTGGTGGATGAAAAGAGGTGAACAACCTCTCTCGGTGAATAACAAATCACTAAAATCCCAGCTGATCCCAACCTCTTCGGAGCCTTGAGCGCAAGTATAGAGTCAGAGAGAGAGTGTGCGACCCTGAATGCCTAATAGAAATGAAGCAACAGAAGATATGGAGAAAGTGACAAATGGATAAACAAATACAGAGATAGAGGTGTTGTTGGAGTGAAACGCCTGTCAGGGTTTTTCCTCTCCTGTGGGTCCCGGTGTTTGCTGTGATACCGTAAGCCCCGGCTGAATAGCCTGAATTAGCAGCTGCTATGCGTGTCTGAAAGAATAGCTGTGAGTCAGCCTCTTTCCTGCAAGACTAGCATTTCATCCCTCTTTGCATGCCTTTCTGTCTATTCCTCAATTCCTGCTGACCTCCCGTCTTACTTTTCACATGACTGTTGGTTGTGTGAAACGGATGGAAGAATAAAAGGTTCTTGGAAGAGTTTCTGGTAAAGAAAAGGATCGGTGCTGAGCTGAAATCTCTGTACAATCCTTAAATGTGTCTGATCACAAAGGAAAAGCTCTGAAGGACACCAATTAACTGGCCTTGCTGAACTCTTGCTGGAAGAGCACTAACAGTTCTAAGATGTCAGTCTTGCTGTCTGAGCATGAGCAGATGTGGCTCAAAGGAAACTCAAATTGCTTCATCTCGTGTTAGACTACATTTAAGTTTGCTTGGCTGACAGTGCATTAACAAATAAATAAATGCAATATTACTTTGAAAGCAACATTTAAGCACTGATAAATATATTATATTAGTTTCATAATGTTATTTTGAAAATATGAGGCTACGACTCATCTGATCAATTCCAATTAGTAGTAACTGTTTGCACTAAGTTTGAAATGCTAGTTTGGTTGTAACTAACTTCAGGCCCGTAGCCAGGGGGGTTCAGGTGGTTCGAAAGACTCACCCCTCACTGACAAAGGTCTACAATTTGTCCCAAACATATGTCATCATAATAAGTGAAAATAACCCAATGAAAAGTCTTTGAGACTGAGTGGAATCCTCTGTTGGTTGTCGTGACTTCAGCTATTCAGTTTTGACCAATGCAAACAATTAATTTTTATGAGTCCAACATCCAGCTGCTAGAAAACACACAATCTGATATAAGTAAAGTCATCTTTCGCTACTGTTCTGTTTTTAAATAGAGAAAACATTTAATTCTAAATCTTGGACCTTATTCAAACTAAAATGACTACAAAAAAGATGTGAACCATAACCAAGTGGACCATATTAAATATAATACACCGAAAGCAGACCAAATAAAAAATAATTTGCAAACTAGTTAGGCTATTGTTGTTATCCATTAGTTTTCAAATGTACTTTTTTTTTACAAGAGAGGCTAGAAAAATTTTAAAAATATATTTTATTATTAATTTGATTCAGATGTTAAATTCTGACTTAGGAAAGTTAAATGTGTTGACCAGTTTGTATTTATAACTTGTATTTATAATTTGTATTTATAAAAGACTATAGGCTAAATTTGTATTTTAAAAATTAGCATTTTTTCATATTTCTTAATTCTAAATCTTTAGTAAATATTTTTTTGTACTTCAAAATGTGTGGTTATTATAACCGTCCGACAAGCTAATTCAGCTAAAAATAGTGCTTAAAATGTATTCAAATATCATGATTCAATAGAAAATGAGGTGTATAATTGCAAAAAGTTCTACTTCATGAGAAAAAAGAACCACCCCTTTCACCAGGCTGGCTACAGACCTGAACTCAGTAACTCTTAACAGAGTTATTTTTTTATTATTATTATGTAAACCAAGCTACATTTTTGGGAATCAACAAACATGTACCCTGGACTACATTGTCCTGCAGTCTTTGTTTTCACAAATCCACTAGGTGCCATATACATTATTGCCATATACATTATTGACAATTTCAAATACAATACTGAGGCCTGTTTTCTCACACGTCATTTCTCGTAAATCCACTAGAAGCCACTGTATACATTTCTGCGCATATTAACGTCTTTCTTGTGTATCCATGAAGCTGGTCAGATTGTTATTGTGCATAATATATCAGCTTGATATTGACTGACCCACACACACACCCTTTCATAAACCCAACTGCTTCTATCATGACCCCACATTGCCTTTTTTGTTTCGCATTTTATGGTTCATTTGTCAACCTCGATCTGCTCCACTCCTCTCTGCCTCCCAACTATAGCACCATTTGTGTTGAACTACTGTGCAAGCCAGTCACCCTGGAAAAGTTGTTTATACAGAGGTGGGCAGTCGGAGGTACCACCACATAAAGTTTGTTTTACACAAACAAAATGCATCCATATGTACTTATAGATATTTTTTAATGGTTGAAGCTTTTAAAGTATATTTTGATAATAGCCAATAGTAGCTAAAATTCGTCAAAGACAAAATAATTATTAAATGAAATTGTCATAATCAGCAACAATGTAGCACTTGCAGATTGCTGGAGAACTACAAATCACATCATGGACCTCTCTCTCACTCACACACACACACACATACACACACACACACACGCACGCACGCACGCACGCACGCACACACACACACACACACACACACCAGTTTCATGTCTTTCCCTGATTTCACACACACAGCTGGAAGCTGATCACAGACTGATTACCAGGACAATAAATACACGTCACATTCACACACACACACACACAGTGCTGAGACTTGTTTTCTGCAACACTACGAAGCGTATCTGTGTAGTTTTTGCTGTTTTTTTTTTTTTTTTCTTTTTCCTGTCACTCTGACCATTTAAATTGCCTTTATTCTCCTTTTGCTCCTGTTTTTGACTATTGCCTGCCTGACAATTTTCTTAATAAAGTGCATGTGGATCCTCAACTCCATTGAACCTAGTGGTGGGCGAAGTGAGGCTTCATAAAGCACTGAAACATTTGAAGCAAATGTGCTGAAGATTCAAAACGTTTTGAAACCTGTCTGTACAGTGACACCTAGTGGTCATTTTTTATAAATTGCTCTGAAACCGCTTCAACAAAGAAACCGTTAAGCAAATGGAGATATTAAACCCCACGTTGTAGCTAGCATGCTGAGATAATGGGTTTAAATCCAGGGAGATGCAGCCATGAATTTTAGTTTTTAATGCTATGTTCTTGTAATGTGTTTTGTTTTAACATTCAACTGTGTTGAAATGTCAGTTTTACGTTAGCGATCCCTATAGTTGTAACCTGACTCATTACAGAAATACTGTACATACTGTAAATATGCAGTACAATAAACAATCAGGTAATATAATTCATATTCTGCAACTTCTAAAAGTAAACCCAATTAATGAATAAAAATGAAAAAAGATTATTAGCTCTTGCAAATGACTTATAAAATACTCATAAAATACTCCAATATTTCTTGGAGTAATGCTTTTTTGAGAGGTGGAAAAATTCTGTTTCTGATTGATTTGTTGCAAAAATATTTTAGTTGTTTTATTACTACAGGGTGAATGTGGAGGAAGAGAGAAATAAGGCAAGAAGCACAGATCTGTGAACCTCAATAGATTTCCTTATAAACAGAGGACAGTGTGAGTACTCTTCCTGTCTGTGGAGCTCACAGACAGGAAGAGTACTCACACTGTCCTCTGTGGCCAAAAATGTATTTGTAGTTGATAAAAGGGATCTGTAAATTCAGTGTGATTCCTGAACTTTTTATCACAGTTCTTCCGTTATTTTTTCTCAGTTCTCTTCATTCCTTTTGCAAACCTTTTTTCCATGTCCACTTAGCTCCTTTTTCCAGCTTAAATTTTTTGACTGCATCTCTGCATAAAGCCTGGTTTATACTTCTGCGTCAAGTGACCGGCGTAACTCACGGCGCGGGTAACGTGCGCAGCTGTGCATTTATACTTCTGCGCGCTGTCTCTGTTGGTCTGCATTAACACTTCCGAAACGCTAGTTAGCAGTGAGGTGTAAATGTTCCTCTGTGTCAAGTTTCTTCGCTGCTGTTTTGCTTTTCCTAAACACTTCCTGGTTGTACAAGTGACTCAAACTCGCTCATTTTGAGGCAGGAACCGGTGGAAGTGCAACAACTTTAACTATGAGGTAAACACAAAACAAAACTTCCCATCCGGAGCTCCTTCATGGGACTCTACACGCCATTCGCGCGGCTCTCAGTCCCGCCCAGACTCGTCAGCGCTACCAAGCCGACCAATCACAAAGCTTGCGCTACGCGTTGTTGCGACGTGTACATTTTTTGAGAGGTGCATGTCAGTGACGCCGACGGCCAGGGCGAAGGGCTATGTGTCAGCGCCGTAGCATATGCTGGCGTTTGACGCAGTAGTATAAATCAGCCTTAAGAAGCCCAACTGAGCCTGGTTTCTCTTAAGATATTTTCCCTTCATTTTTGTCATTTGGTTAAGTTTTGTTCCTCAACACTGTTACCACTGGCTTGCTTGGTTTGGGACTTCTGGAGCTGCACATCAATGGATTTACTCTTCAGTGTTTGGATTTTTAGCAGTGAAATTTATAGAAATAAACATGAATTTAATTGAATTGAATTAAACTTCAAACTCTTTTCTCTCTTCTGTCTCATTCCCAGGTCACCACACTCACGTGTTTTCTTCATTTTCTCACCGCCAATTCTAATGATCTTCCTCTGACCTTTCAAACCCTCTTTTTTCTCTTTCCAATTCTTCATGACTATTCTCCTACTTTCTTAGAACTCTTCAACATCCTCACAGTTCTTTTCACACTTCCTCTCAGCAAGGGTACTTCCACACAACACTATTATTTATAACACTTCCCTCTCCAGACATCTGTCCCCATCCCCCTCTCCCCTTCCTTCTCTGCTTCATAACTCTTAGTGCACCTTGCTGAGCCCTCAGATCACCTAGCTTTTAGCTCTTCCCACATTTCCCTGTAACTTCCCCCACTTTTCTCAACTGCTGCCCAATTGCTATGTAGCCTTTTTCTTATATTTTTGTCACACTTCACCATAACTCCACATTCTGTCCTTCAAGGCTGTTCCTTAAGTTCCATTTACTTCATTTTATCTCTTTCCAAAGTTCTGCTTACTTTATTTTAGCTCCTCCCACAGTTCCTTGTAAACTTTCCAACTTTTACTAAATGCTAATGTATATACAGTACTTTGCTCTTCTTTTTTGACACACTTCCCTATAAAGCCTCTGTCTTTCCTTCAAGACATTTATGACAGTTCCTTTACTTAATTTCAGAAATTCACAGAGTTCCATTTACTTTCTTTTTAGCACTTTTCACAGTTCCCCTTACCTAATTTTAGCTCTTCCTATATTTCTCCTTAATTAATTTTAGCTCTTCCCACAGTTCCCTTTACTTTATTTAGGCCCAATCTTAGTTCTACCCCTTTGCCCTTACCCTTACCCCTTGTTTTGCACATCCATGTGAAGGTGTAAGGGTGTCTCAATTCTTTTTAGCTTGAAGGCATAGGGCTAAGGGGAAGGGCTAGATAGCCCTTGAAACTGAGATTTTTAAGGACCACACTCAAAACCAAAGGGTATGCAATTTTCGCATGAATACATCAGCTACAACGGCTGCACACGAAAGAAAGGAGATGCACAAATTAATATTTTTTTGTCATTATTACGAATTTTTACGACAAACAAGCATATGTTTAATACATTCATTATAGTGTTTGTGTGTTACAATCATGCTTAAAAAAGCGCTAAAATAAAAAACGCCATATTTTGCTATCTATAATGCCTAATAATAACTCCTGTATAGTAGTCCCACAACATACTTTCACTTCTGACACTCGATGAAACTCAAATACCTTATCAAAAAAGTTTAGTGGCTTGGAATGGGCTTTTTACAGTGTCAGCTATAATGTTAATGTTGTTTTCCTGTGTTTACATAGATGAATATGGTCACTGTGTAAATACTCAGTACAGTTAAGATCTTATTGCTACGCCAAATCGTTATGATAACTTGATATTGTTGCCTTCTGTGATTTCCATAAAATAAACAACAAAAAATAACACAACTGGAATCACTACAGCAGTTGCGATTGTTGATCTCATTTGAAGCTAGAGATTGAGATGGCATGTGATGACGTGAGCAGGTGTTGAACTGGTGTTCCATTTTTTTAGGAGTCATTTTTAAAGCCCTTCCTCTTCACACTGTGTTTCAAGGGTGCAAAAATAGATTTGGGATATGGCCTTATACTCTTCCCACAGTTCCCTTATCCCACTTTAAGGCCGGGACACACTAAGTTGACAGTCGGCCTTTAGGCAGTGTCAGACCGCTGGTGATCGCTTCACATAGGCTAGTTTGTGTCATTTGTTCTGCACATCGCCTCTTTCCGCTCTCACATCAGGGGAGTTTGATGTTTAATTCAGCATGTTGGATTGGTGTAGGCCGAATCAGAACGTGAGAACAAAAGTTGAAGTGACAAAAATGATGCAAGTCAAGAGGGAACACAAATAAGATGGCTGTTATTCTGTCACTTTTATTAAATATTTGCAAATGATATGAACAATCAGGGGGCGACATGGTGGTTAGCACTGTCGCCTCACAGCAAGAACGTCACTGATTCGAGTCCTGGCTGGGTCAGTTGGCATTTCTGTGTGGAACTTGCATGTTCTGCTCGTGTTCATGTAGGTTTCCTCCAGGTGCTCCGGTTTCCCTCACAATCCAAAGACATGCAGGTATTAGTGAATTGAACTAAATTGACCATAGTGTATGTGTGTGAATGAGTGTGTATGGCTGTTTCCCAGTACTGGGTTGCAGTTGAAAAAAGGCATTCATTGTGTAAAACACATGCTGGATAAGTTGGTGGTTCTTTTCACTGTGGTGACTCCTGATGAATAAAGGGAAAAGCCGAAGGAAAGTGAAAAAATGAATGGATCATGAGATTATCTAAAATATTAGCACATGTGAATTCCTCTGTGGTGAGTGAAAAGTGCTGTAAAAATGGAAAATGAATGCTGGTTTGTGTAGTTTGTATGTATGCAGCACTAGTTCTGGTTTCCCTTTGTTTAATTTACAGTGCAAACTACTGCCACATTTGGACATGTGGACAAATAAACCGTACATTCTCTCACGCAGATGCAGAACACACATTCTGGTTTTAGAGAATTGTCCCCCGTTTGGTGTGTTCACCAGTTTCTTGTTCCAGCTGGGACTAGCCTATGTAAAGTGACAACATCTTTGCTCTTTGTCGTCGACTTGGTGTGTCCCTGGCTTTACACAACTTGTATTAAGCTCCTTCCCCAATTTCCCCAATTTATATAGTAATTATACAGTTTCCCTTAGCTTTTTTCCACCGTTCCCTGTTTCCTTCCACCACTTTTCCACAACTTTCCACAGTGGAACAAGTTCTTTGTTCTTCATAATCCTTCACCCCTACACAACTCATCCTGTCCTTATTCCTTTGCTTCCTATTAGCTCAGTAGTTTTTTGTCCTCACAACCCCTCTTTCTTTAAATTTCTTTCCTTACATCTTCACTTTTTTCCACCACTTGCTCACAACTCTTTTCCATTTCTCCACATTTCTTTTCCCAGTTCTTTGCATTTCATTGTCCATTGAACAGCTCACAGCAGAAAGTAACAACAGCTTTTATATATGAAATACTCATTCTTACCTAATCTTACCTCAATCAGAAATGATTTAAGAAAAACATTGATTTTCACTAGAGGACAGTCAATGTTAACAACAGCAGTTCCTCTGCAAGGGCAAGTCCTTGCATGGGCTGGAGTTTGTCTGCTGAATGAAACATTCTGATATCTAATACCCATGAGTATCTGTGTGGTCTAGCGGTATCTATTGTTTTGCTGATGCTGCTAGTGATGGGTATCTGTTTGACCTTGGTTCTGTTTAAAGGCAATAATTCATTTAAACCTCTTCCCAAGTTATGTGATGAGATATACTGATAACAGTAGCTACATGGACATGAGGTGCACATTTATATTAGAGCTATAAAAACATGAAAAATGTTTTTTGGCATACTGTTATCTTGAGCAACACGGTGGCACAGACGGTAGCACTGTCACCTAACAGCAAGAAAGTCACTGGTTTGAGCCTCGGCTGGGTCAGTTGGCATTTCTGTGCGAAGTTTGCATGTTCTACCGGTGTTGGTGTGGGTTTCCTTTGGTTGCTCCGGGTTCCCCCATAAGTCCTAAGACATGCGCTATATTTGAATTGGGTAGGCTCAATTGTCTAGTGTATGTGTGAATGGGAGTGTATAGGTGTTTCCCAGTAATGGGTGGCAGTTGGAAAGGCATGTGCTGCATAAAAAATATGCTGGATAAGTTGGTGGTTGATTCCGCTGTGGTGACACCAGATTAATAAAGGGACTAAGCTGAAAAGAAAATGAATGAATGAATACTGTTAAAGGATTTCTGTAACAGCAGACCAATTCACTCTGCATTCTGTCCATCTGAAGTCAAATAGATTTTTTGCTGTATTTTGTGTCAACAAACATTTTAATCAGTTCTGATTTTATAAAAATGCTGCCAAAGAATGGAAATTAGATGATATTATGGAATTTGAGAATTTTCATAATATGCTTTAGACATTATTAGTTGCCTTGTCTGACTGTGAACAGCATGCTCCAACATTTGTGTTATACACCATTTGTGTTTTATTTTTAGAAAGTTAAATGTGGACCCTCACTATCGGCACATTATCTACATCAAACATATTTTTGATAAAATGTTTTGAAAGAGAGAGAGAGAAAGAGAGAGTGAAATACTGGCCAGTTTGTTCAGTGAGGCATCTATTCTTTGTTCTGAAGTCCAGCTAAGTGGCTTTTGACCCAGTTTGAGAAAGTACTATTTCAAGTGTGCACCGAAAGCTTGACAATTCATCTGATATGAATAAGGAAAGAGCCCAAAGCCAGATTAAAAGTTATGCTCGATCTCTCTCCATCTCTTATTCTATTTCACTATATGAGATTTTTTCACAGAAAATATTTCCTCTTAAATATATTGCATCTTACTTCTTGAAAAGGGTTATGTGCCTCTCACTATGAATGGAGTTGTTAGGGCCAGTCCCTGGCCAGTCATTACCCCCTCTTTCGAGATGGAGAAATTTTGTATTCTCTTGACATGTTTAACCCCACAATTTTGGATGTGCATTGAAATAGTCAGTTCCTATCCTGTGGTGCGTTTCCCAAACAATGAGGTAACTCAATGAGGTAACAGCTGAACTATCATAATACAATGCATCGTTTGTAGTGATGAGTGTTTCCCAAAACCCCTAGTTTCTCTGTCGCTGTTCCATCATTTGAACCACGTTAAACGTCCATAATGATGCTCTAAACGGGGTGGTAACAACTTCTATAGAAATGAACCCCATGAATTCTTTGTTCAAGTTATATTGTTTTAAACGCAACAAAACAAATAATAAATCCAATATTTTTAAATCCAATATTAGTCTTGATAACAAAATGCACTCGTTTTCCATATTAATTCAATTTTATGTAAATGGCACATACAAGGCCTGTGTTTCCTTTAGAAATATTATTGACAATATTTCATAGTCTATTCTAAATTAACATAAAATTAATTTAAATAGCTAACATGTATTCTAATGTTATATATAAATCATAATAAATAATGAGGCTTTTTATTAAGAAATTAAATTTAATATTTATTATTTATTAGAAAATGAAAACAAATCCTACTTTAATAACAATGATAAAGATGATGATAATTATTATTATTATCGTTGTTATTATTATTATTGCAAATGGGATATTATTTATTTTTTGAAAAGTGTACTTTTACAATTTGACACATGCAAACCAATGCAGAAATGTTCTAACCAGCAGGCCCATGTCATATACAGTACAGATACTAAATAAATAACCTATAAATTTAAACAACTAATGTATGCCATGTTTTTTGTTTTCAAAAGCTTTGAAGATGCAACGTAAATTCTGTTTTTAAATAATGGGTCACCTATAGCTTTCGTTATGAGCCACATTGTAGCTGACTTTAGTGTTATCAATTATGTCCATCAATTATGTATGCATCATCAGTTATTGTGTTAGGCTTCAGTTATAGGGTGATTAAATCACATTTAATCGTACCCTCACTTTTTCTAGAAAGTACAATTAAAGTAAATTATGAATACAATAAAGTAAATTAGTTGATCATTTTGATATTATAAGTAAGGCTTATTTATTTAATTTATTATGACAAAAAAAAAAGAAAACACTCCCATGCAAACAAAGTTTACCATTTTTAGGTGTTACAATGTTTATTATAAAATGATTTTAAATTACTGGCCAATGCATGATATTTCAAGTTTGCAATTTTTACAATGTTTAACCTGATTTTTTTTTTTTTTGTTCTGTGTAAACTGGAGATATACACTCAAAACCTAAAAATGGCTAATATATGTTCCATTCACTGTTTCTGCTTGCACCTCTCAGGGCTCTGTGGGATTGGAGGAGAGTTCATGCCCTGGCCCAGCAAACTCACAGCAGCCCGGAACTCGACACAGTTTTGTACAGGAGCACTTCCAAGCCCAGTACAGGTCAGATACCCCTTAGTCTTAATTTAAGATCAAGACTGACTTTCATTTGTCTGCCTGTAGTTTGCATTCTGTTAGGACACTTGTGTGGTATGCAGCATGCTTGATTGTGGTATTTTAGTGAAACAATAATATTGAAAAACATTGCGTGTTATGTAGTGGATGAAGTACATTCAGTGCACTTGATAGGCCTATTAGCATCCCAGCACGAAGCAGAATGCTGTTGTATAAGAGTGAAGAGTATGTATTTTGTGAAAACAAACACCTAGATATACTTTATACTTAATGCCACTCATTACAGGGATATCTACTTGCCACAAAACATTGTTTTAAGCCATAATAGTTTATTATCTCTTCAATTAACACTGGAACTACCAAATTTTAATAACTACTAGTAATTCCATAGTCGTCATTCTGACCGTTCTCAAATAAGATGTCATATTGTCAGGGCATATTTACTTTCAAAGCTGTCAAGTCATTACTCTAAAAATAAGATGTTTTTGGTAATACAGCCTATAAATGTATAGGCCTTTAGACCACCCATGAAAGTTCATGCCTCATTTTCATTTTCACAAGTAGGGGAGAAGGGTTTTTTTTTGTGGCACTGTGTATGTTGATTTGAAAGACATGTTTTTGCCAACAAAGTTTTTGTTAGCAGGAAGATGCTAGGCAACAGAGACACGCATATTTACAGTCATGGGGAAAATAGCGCACACTGAAATGCAGGGATTTAAGCAATTAAAGGTAAATACTCATAGCTCTGTTGTGGTGTGTTTTTAATAAAACAACAATGTTAGCACTAAACAGTCAAAAACAGTAGCATAGCAAACAATCTATACATCCATTCATTCATCATCCATCCGTCCGTCCATCCATCCATCCATCCATCCATCCATCCAATGTGGCGAGACGAGGGATAAAACATGAGCAGACAAACAGGTATGGAGACTGATGTATTTACAGTGCCAGGTAAGGAGGTAAGAGAAGGAAAGCCGTGCAGGTATGAATCCTTTGGCTAGATAGATTCTGATTCTTATGTGTCAAGTGGCCTTAAAATAATAATTATCAGAGCAGACGTTTTCTTTCATGCTTAGTCTAGATCACAGATTTTCTTATTTGGTTTGGCTCGTTTCTTGAAACAGAAATTACATTCACAAAATTCTAAGATCAGTTGGCAAAACAGTGTTACAGTTTAGCACAACACTATAGCTCACTTGTAAAAGCTCATTCCTTTCTCAAAACAGTTCACTCATGTGTCAAAACTAAATTTCCTTCTCATTTAAACAGTCAGTGCCCCCAAAATGCTTCGTCCCTTTAGTAATGTGTAAGCACTGCAGGTCAAAATGTTTAGATGTTTTGTCATTGTGGCAAAGGACCACTAAAATATCCCTCTTGTCCACCTTACCGGCTTAGCCCAGTCCTTCATAAAACTGAAAAAAAAGAAATAGGATTGTAGGGTAAGAGTAGCCTCCAAGGTTTGACATCACACATTGCACTCATACTGCCAGGGAAATGGTAACTCCTTTTTTTATTGTAATGATCAACCACACACAAAGTAAATCATATATCAGAGCAAAAAGACTAAATAGCTGTAATAAATTGTAATCAAATGTTCCAAAGATTCACCTACTGTATGGTATTCATGGTATTATGGTGACTAAAATTGACTAATTTTGACAATTTTGACCATTGTGCATGTAATGACATATAGAATGAAATGACGCTGACACATTTTGGAGAGAAAAACCATTAGACTGAGAATTAACAATCATTTTAGATCAACTAGATCTATTCACTTGGAAATTGTGCTAAATGTAAGCTATCTGTGCTTAATCATTAGCAAAGATGTACTTAGACATTTGCAATTTGATGAAATGAATGAGAAATTCAATTCTGTTGTGAACAATTGCCAAGTGGTTTTGAGAATGTGATTTTTGTTTCAAGAAATGAGCCAAACCAATAGAGGAAAACTGTAAAATAAAACAAATGTTAAAAAAATACTACAGTTCTCAGTTCACTACAGACTTCTCATTCACTATGATACATTTTTTATTTTATTACAGTTAAAAGTACCTGTTCTTCACATTGTGTCACACATTCTCATTTTGCAAATGCTTTGGTACATCAAAGGAAATTTTATGTACAATTCTCTGCTGTTTCCTACATTATCAATTGCTTTTGTTATGTTGATCAATATGTATTATAATAGTTCTCTGTTGAACAGCTTCACCCCCCACAATGTTTGGGCTCTAGTTCATAGCATAAGATTTGCATGCAAGTTGTCATAATATGTCAAGTATATTTTCTTTACATTTACTTATTTTTCTAAATCTGTCCTATGATTGTCCTTTGTTTACATATCTATTTTGTTTTCTTTGTACTATGCAGTGATGACTTTTCCTTTATGAATCACAATGACACACAGTACAAAAAGTAAAAGTGTAAATGTGAATCTTGCCCAGTCTCTAAACTCCCACATATTCTAAGGTGTAACCTACAATTTACAACACATCAGAACATCCCTCCAGAGTACATGGTTATATTTACAACATGACTAAGCAATGTCACTGTCTTATTCGTACACATGAGGACTTGTCAGTCTGATGGCCCTGACATGTTTATTGACACATATTTATTTTTGAGAGATATTGTCAGTAAGAGATGGGCTTTTGCAGTTAATCCATGATATTTGTAAGTTGTTTTGAGAAATTTATCAAACACTGTTTTGTAAATGTCAAGGACGATATGAGAAATGTACCAAAGTGACTGAGAAAAAAAGTAAGTCATTAGTGTTGGTCGATGACTAACATGATGTCACTGAATGTGTGTGTGTTTGAGAGAGAGGGTGCATTTTTATCTGTTATGATGGGTTCACACCAAACGCAGAGCACTGCGGCATATGCTCAAGTTTATTCGTACATGTAGCAGACACTTTTAATCAAAGCAACTTACACTCATAAACACACCCGGGTAGCAGTTGGGGGTTTGTGCCTTGCTCAAGGGAATCACCTCAACCGTGGTATTGAGGTGGATATTTTTTCCACCAACAACTGCCGGTGCTGCAACTCAAACCTGCAACCTTTGAATTACAAGTCACACTCTCTAACCATTAGGCCACGACTGTCCCCACATTTTTTTCACCTCACAAAATGTCTTTGCTTGAGTTTGTGCTGTACACGTGATTGAGGCATTTCATATTATTCTTGCTGTGTGGTGATAATTCGCCTTATTCACGCTTACTCAAATATAAATGGTTATGTTGTGCAAGTCACGCGCCTCCATTAGAAATAATAAACTTACATCCTAAGTTTATTGGCATTGCTTCCATGGCATGTGCTCAGCAGTCACATTTTGATAAAACTATAGCGCTTCATACCGAAACTTTATACCAAACTTTATTTATATCGTTATTAATAAATACGATATCGATTTGATCATCCAGCCCTATTATGATGCACAATTTCGTTCTGTTGGTGGGAGTGTGCTCAATTTCACCACACGCGATATACAGAGCGCAAATAATATTGACATGATATCCTGTAAATACTAGTGGATCGGCGCATCGGTGAAGTTGCTCTTCAGTGTTTTCAACTTCCATTTATTCATTCATTAATTTTCCTTCGGCTTAGTCCCTTTATTTATGAGGGCTCACAACAGTGGAATGAACAACCGACTTCGGAATCCTGAATATGTTTTATGCAGCGAATGCTCTTCCAGTCACAACCCAGCACTGGGAAACACCCATAAACCTTCGCATTCACACACATATACTACGGCCAGTTTCAGTTCACCAATGCCTCATGTCTTTGGACAGTGAGGGTAACCGCAGCCTCATGTCTTTGGACAGTGGGGGTAACCGCAGCACTTGGAGGAAACCCACACAAACACAGGGAGAACATGCAAACTCCACACAGAAATGCCAACTGACCCAGCTGGGACTCTATCCAGCGACTTCCCTGCTGTGAGGCAACAGTGCTAACTACTAAGCCAGCATGCCGCCTGTTTTTAACTTCAGCAGTGATATTTACATTAAACTAAAGAGAACTGAACTAAGCTGAACTCAAACTGAATAAACTGAATCAGTCTCAATTAACTAAAACTTCATCTATGTTAAGCTACTTTGACACAATCCACATTGTAAAAGACTCTAAGATAAATAAAGATAAATAGGATTTTGTTTTTAAATAAAAGTACAAAGTACAGACCCATCCTAGTTCTAGAGGAAGGGACTCAAGAAACTCTGGAGTACTTTTTTGAAACTTTAATAGATTTGATCAGTGTGTTGAGCATCACTTAAGACAATGTTAGCACCTGTCGGCTTTAATTGTGGGGAAAACTGGATAATTTTGAGCTTTTGTCAGCTAATTTCCTTTTCTGAGTTTAAAATGATTTTTGGGGCGGGATCAAAACTGGTGACATAGCGCAAAACTGCAAGTGCAAAGATGACGCATCGGTTTCTCATTATTATTCATTGCGAAGTTTTCTTATCCTATGTGAAGACTTTGCTTCTTAATTATTCATGACTGCATGTGCTTTCCGAAGGCAAGACCTGCCAGTGCCAGGCTGTGAGACCCTATGTTGATGTATTTAGCCGTTCATGAAGGGTCGTATGTGTTTGGTTCCATGATCCACGGGGATAAAGACTTTGTCTTTTATCAGGAGTTTGTTCATATTTAGACACATCGCCGTGCTGCTGTGTTCGCGTAAATCTTCCAGATTACCAGCAGGGCTATTGATTGAAAGGGCAGGGAACTTGCTGCACTAGGTTTGCATTTAGACCTGGGGATTGAGGAAAAAGTCTTCATTTATGGTGTTTATATGAACACGATTATCTTTATAATAATATAAGTTGTGGTTGTGTGTATATGAAATTACAAATGACAAATTTACCAGGTCCTTAAATTACTGTTTATTTCTTTACATTTTAACTTAGTAAACTATAAAATCGGGGTCTCCTCATGGTTTGTGTCTCATTTTGTGAACCAGCTGACAACAGTTGATTGCTCACCTCCTTCTCCCCTGCTCTGCTGGCCATGCCCACTCCTGCCTCTGATCGCGGAGTTCCTCACCCATTATGATGCACTTTTAAAAAATAATTCTGAGGTAGACTTGAACCAAAAGTGTGGGTTGTCATGGCCCTTTAAATGATTTCTGTTGTGATCTAGCATAATATAAAGAAAAAATTCTAAGGAAATAACTTGACTTTCAAAGGGAGTGGAGGGGACATTGTATTAGTGGAAGATTTTCCCCTAATACAATGGTATGGGTAACAGGGGTTTATTTTACAGTAGATGCATAAGAAACTAGTACTACACAAAAACTGGACAAATGTCCTGAAATACATCTGAACGATGTCTGTTTGTGTGGTAAACATAGTAGAAGCTGAATAATTCATTCGAGTACATTTAATTATTTGCATATAATGCACAACCTCATAATGGCATTCCCACATTGGATGTGCATCATTGTTGTGAATGTTGCAACATAGACTCATTCTGAAAACGTAGCCCTGTATACATTTCTGGAGATTGTGAATTATGTAGCCAGAGCTACGTATGGTGGCATTTCATCTTTAAAACGAATGTTACGGGGCTGTATGACGCCCTTCCTTTAATCGGACTCGGTTGTCTGGGAGCTCGACATGTTTGTCGGCGCACTTGAGACGCAGAGTGGAGTTGACTGTGACACTGAGGTTTAAGTCCAATGAAGAGCAGATTAGATGAAAACAAAAGCTAAAAAATAAAATGAGTAAATAACAGGGTGAGGATGTAAAATCTGAAAACATGGTAAAAATCAGGGTGCTTTTCTTTTTCTGAATTGCTTTTAAAAACACTGGATGGTTTAGGAAAGGGGGAGGGCGGGTCAATCTGTGCTTTTTAAAACACTATTAGTTGGGTTTAGGGAAGGGCAAGGGTGGGGGGATCAGTCGGCTGGTCAGTCATTCAGGCAGTTAACAATAGCCTTGGGTGGATTTACGTGAGAACTGCAGGACTGAATGGCACTCATGAGAGAAATTTGAGACCTGCAAAATTGTACACTGCGGCCTCTGGTGGATTCGCGAAAACAAAAACTGCAAAAAAACGTAGCTCCTGGGATGTATTTTGCTTTCTTCAGAAATATATATAGGGGTACGTAATCAGAATGAGCCTGAATGTTTTTTCTTGTAAAATTTGAGAAATGCAAAATTTATATAAACGTTTTTGGTATAGATTACAAATAGATCAGAGTGGTGCCCTTTCACTTTGAACAGCACTATTTAATTAACTTGCAGTCAAGTGAATTTTAATTAACTACATTAGGTCAGACAGCTTTCAATTTTAGGCTCATTGGAGTGTTGTATACTAATTATGAATATTTATAGCCTATAATTCTTGCAGATTCCCTAAATAATCATGTTTATGGTTTATTCAGACATCCATCAATGAGGAAAATGACTGGTTATCCTCTGTAGAAGTGCATGATAGTTTGCCTGCTCTCATACAAATGTGCTCATCCGGCACACGCAGTGTGAGCTCTCTAGAAAACAGCAGGCTTCACGCTATTCACTGTCTCTCTCAGGCTGCAGGGCTGTTAAAACATCTTTGCCGGAACTTTCCGCAGTCAAAATGATCAAGCAATCCATAATGAAATCACATGGTCTACAATAAAGAATATTACAAAAGCATTATTTTCACCTATTTCTGGTGACAGAGACCTTCTTGCCAGCGGCTTTTCTGCTTCCGATATGCAAATGCTCAGTATTAAATTTTCAAGTGAGCAAAATTTATTTCAGTTGGTTTAATTATATTTTTCTTCAAGTCTACAAATTCTAAAGCATCAAAGCTCTTTATAAATACCCCAGTTCTTCTAGCTTCATGCCCACTCACATTTAGACTCCCAGAACTCTTCATCGAGTAGAAAAGCCAGTAGAGATGAACTCAGCAATTTTCTGAAATCAAGAAAAAAGGCTTCTGCTTCTCGGTGAGTTCTTGGTTTCCCCACTTCAGTTGTATAATTACAGTAGCAGTGTTGATTGTGCAAACTTCGAAAACCGAATGATTAAGGCTAAATTTACACCGCATGGCTAAAGTGACCCAATTCTGTTTTTACCCTCACATGTGGCACAGATTGGATGTAACTCATGATCGTAAAAGCAGAGAGAAAGCACATGGATTCTCTTCCATATACACAGACAGATAAAATACTTTACATCTTAACCTTATCATATTTTATTAGATTTTTTTTATTTTTGTTTTATTTTTACAATAATTTTATAAAGCAATTATTCTCCAATGATTCACAACACACAATAAAAGAATCATAAACAAATTACATATTTATATCAACTCCTAAAATACCAACAGTTTTCATTCTAAAAAACGTAGACCTATATACGTTTCTGGAGATTGCGAACCATGTAGCCAGAGCTACATATGGCTGCATTTTGTCTTTAAAACGAATGATACCGGTGGTATGATGCCCTTCCTTTTCACGCTTACCAGCTGAGTGTTTATCTGCATGTAGACAGCTTTCCCAGTAAGCAGTTTGTCCAGTTAGCTGGACAAGTATTTTGCAGTGCCGCAGTTTACAGCAGTGATGCGCGATCACTCGGGCATTCTCAGTAGCCATATCTGTATACCCTCAACAGCATAGTACATAAGCAGAAATTCAAATAGTTTCCCTGATGACATTTGACATTGGCCAAATTAGCGAAATGAAAGACCAAACTACCAAATAATACCTGCAAAGAGTGTGACCACATTCACCTTCAGAAGGCGCTATAATTACTCTTGAAGAAGAATGTAGCTTTCACAATCCAAAATAAATAATGGCTGTTTCTCAATTCCAAGAACGTTGAGAACGGACTTGTGGAGACTTGTCTTGCCTTTAGTTACCTCAGAAGAATGAATTCGGGAGACCGCGAGAACAGAGAACGCATCCTGTGAGAAATGAGATGCTGCGTTCCACCTGATGGTCACATGACCTTTATGCGTTTTTTAATGGAAAATGATTTAAACATTACAGCATTCAAACGATTTATTGTTTTTTCCCCTTTTCGAAATAAATACTCTGCATAAAGACTTTACAAATATACGCTGTGCAATAAAACAGATTTTAAACGAATTACAGCAAATAAACACCCTTAATGTGTTTATACCTTCATAAAGACTTTCATGGTAATGTTTATTTTATAGTTTCATTTAGGGAAACTCCTGGGATGCATTTATATCTCCAAACTTTAATTAATAATACATCTATATTAAATGCTGCGCTTCCCACCTCTTTTATACAGCTGCAATGACTTTTGGGACTTTATAAGCGAGTTTTGCACTCAAGTCTGCATGGGTGCATCCTCGATATCAAGAACACATCAGGGAACTTTCACACATCCTCCGTTCTTGTGATCTTGAGTTTTGGAACTGAACTTTGGTGGATAATGATGACGTTACATGAGAACACAAGAACGCTGAAGAACACATATTGAGAAATGTGATTCAACATTTCAACATTCAACGCCCTACAGCTCTGCCCCTTCTTCTACGTGAGCAAATCAGCGGCAGTTGAGTGCGTGTATCCATCATTACACACTTAATTCGGGTATTTAAAGTGCAATTTTACTATTTTCTGTGTGAATGCACTACTTATTTTATTTTTACCACACTCTGAGAAATAAAGGTATGCAAGTTGCGACTGGAGTGGTACCTTTTCAAAAGGTACAAATTTGTACCTAAAAGATCCATATTAATACCTCAAGGGTATTAGTACCTAAAAAGTACAAAAGTGTTCCTCTTAAATTTTTTAGGTACTAATTTATACTTTTTAGGTTTACAAATGTGTACCTTTTGAAAAGGTACCACCCCAGTGACAACTTGCGTACCTTTATTTCTGAGAGTGTACAAAATGGCGTAGAATAGTGCATAAGTACGCGATTTAGGATGCTCCAACTGTCTCTTGTTCCCCCAAAAAATAGGACAGCATTTTATTACAATATCAGCTATGTTTACATAATTAATAACTGCAGCACATTGTGTAAAACAAAAACTAAATGAAAAAGAATTAGTTTATCATCAGTAATAAAAGTTATAATACACCATATCAATTAAAACTTTTTAAGATATTTAATTACTTTATACTAGTTAAAATCTATTAAAATTGTGCGTTAAAACAGCATTTGAAATGCTGATTTTAATCAATACAAGAACCATGATCATTTTGTCCATTTTGGCATGTCCTAAAACAAAATTGCAAAGTTGACACTGATACTTTAGACTCCTTGAATACTTAAACCCAACATTTTTTTTGTTGACAAACACATATTAAAACATTAAAAATAATTAATAATAATAATAAATAAAATAATAAAGCTGTCAAACTAGAACACTGCATAAAGCATAAAAATCAGTTTCCAAAGGTTCATCAACTTACAACATTAATCAACATTAATCACAGAGATTAACAGAAAGAGAGAGAAAAAGTGAGTGAGAGCACATTATCCATCAATAATCATTTTCTTTAATTTTCAGCTTAGTCCCATTATTAATCAGGGGTCGCCACAGCGAAATGAACCGCCAACTTATCCAGCATACCGTATGTTTTACGTAATGGATGCCCTTCCAATTTAGCCTTTTCAATTCACCTATACTGCATGTCTTTGGAGTGTGGTATAGACCGGAGCACTGACTCGAACCAGCGACCTTCTTACTGTGAGGTGATCGTGCTACACTGTGCCACCCATGTGTAAACACCATAAAACTATTGTATATATTACTATGAGTTTAGTCAGATTCTGCATATATTCTAAATCACATCACATGGAAAATGTAGTCACAAAATCAGCTTAACATTTGATACAACTTTGACGGACTCTTATCACACATTAGCACGCTAACACCAAAGGTACAGATGTAATATCTGCTTTCAGTGGCTGTTTATAATTAAAGTCAATCTGTCAGTCAGTCTGACATTGCCTGTGGTGGATTATGTCTGATCAGATATGAAATGTAAAGAGACTGCACATTTGAGCAGCATTCATGGTGTGGTCATTAAATTCTGGATTCAGAGAGTAGCTGCTGCTGGGAGCAATCCTTATGCTCTATAGGTGTTTAATAAAGGAGTTTCAAAGCACTGAAGTATCCTCAAGGACTTGATTATGAAGATGACTTGACAGTGCAGAAGATTCTGGCTTCTGTAGTTGCAGTTGGATGTGTTTTGTTGGTGCAACAATAATAATAATGTTGCTGTTTCTTTCCTTGAATTGAATATTCACAAAGATAGTTGTGACAATGTTGCTGCTGATTTATAAGCAACAAAATGAAACACTTCAAATTCATTGCAATATTTATAATTTTTTTAGATCGCCATTAGTTATATAAGCATGTTCAAAACAAAATCAGTCTAAAATATTGTTTTCCAGAAAATGGATTAATTCTAAATAAACTATTTCAAAACCATGATTTAACAAGTAGTTTATGTCTGCATTTAGATTGTTACATTTTTGAATTAAAGTTTTAAATTGAGTTTTTTAGATGTTACTATCAGTATGTTAGTTTTAGGATATCTGTTGGTGTGCTACAAAATAGTGACATAAAATGTGTTTAGAATATTTCTAAGTTTTTTTTTCACATCCCCTCATACTTAGTTTTTTATCAAATCTCGACCAATCAAAAGCTCTCTAGTATCTGACATGCTCTGCCCCTTCAAGACATTTTTCATTTGATGTGCTTGAGCTCAATCACTCTCACTGCAGAGCTGTGATGATACAAAACACTACTGGCTATTTCTTTTAAAGGGAAGGAGCTACCTTATGTCCCACCGTGTTTTCATGTTTCAGTTGTGATCATGTCGAACATTGAATAATTTCTTCACGGAATAATTGAATAACTTCACGGAACCTTTTAAATGTGTTATTAAAATACAGTATACATAATTTGTACATGTGATTGTAAATTATAATTAAAATACTGCATAAAATATATACTAAATAGTTGTATATTTTATGTTTTCCTTCCTGTTGAAAACATATACAGTTGAAGTCAGAATTACTCTTTGATTTTTTTATTTTTTTATTTCCCAAATGATGTTTAACAGAGCAAGCACATTTTCACAGTATGTCTGATAATTATTTTTTTTTCTTTTGAAAAAAGTCTTATTTGTTTTATTTCGGCTAGAATTAAGGCAGTTTTCAATTTTTTAAGGTCAAAATTATTAGCCCCTTAAAGCTATTTTTTTTTTTTTGATCGTCTACAGTTCAATTAAATTCACTTTTATTTGTATAGCGCATTTGCAATAAAGATTGTTTTAAAGCAGCTTCACATAGAAGATCATAGTAAAATGAAACAGTGTTGTTAAGTTTTCAGAGTTTAAGTTCAGTTCAGTTTAGCTCAGTTCAGTGTGGTTTAATAGTCACTACTGAGAGTCAAGATCTGCATTATGCAATTAATATTATATTAGCTTACAGTAAAGTTATCGGTGAACTTTTATGGTTGGGGCTTGTGACTACGTTTACATGAACATCAGTAATCTGATCATTTGCTTTAATCTGAATAAGACAATTTGAAGGTTTATACATGAGTTGGTTTTTGAATTTTCCTTTCATGATCCCGTTTTACATGTTATAGCACATAGATCAATTAACGTCATTGCGTTTCCACTATATCCAACATTTCCTCCAGAGTTTCATGTACATTTGGATGTTTCATTTTTAATAATTTGATGCTGGTATGGAGTAAACACTGGGGAAGAGTGTTATTTTAATGGAATTTGAGAGTTCAACCCAAATGGAAAGAAAAAGCTTCTGCATTTAGCTATGCGGGTCGCTGGGGTCCTTTAAGGTAATCATGTTTACATGGTAGACTCTTGGAGTATTTCTTTTTTGATCTGTTTATTAAACTTTTACAGATATAACAAAGTAATCCCAGCTTGCATCATAAAGTCTGCATCCAGATACTTTTGGAGTAATGGTGTTCATGTAAACATACTCCGTGAAAGTGCCAGATGATGTCGCAAGCTGTCAAAGGTAGTGCATTTATCTGCCTTTAAGTTGAATCCATGTGCCCTCAAATGTTTCATTAGGTTTGACTGATTTCCTTTCACACGCAACTTTCGTAAAGCATCTGCTTCACGTTGGTGTGTCACAATTCTTGCTTGTGAAATATAGCCTATATTGCCTTCTATAAATTCCTAAGCAACAGGAACAAATGGCTAATGATGATAGTGTCCATATCCCTCAAACTTCTTCAGAATTAAATGTTTATAGATGGTGTGACGTAACGCTTACCTATGTGTGGCTTTGATGCACCTCTTGATGCTTATATCCTTGTCGCAGCGCCAGTTGCCCTGAAATTAGGCACTAAAATTCACATACTGATTCGGTCCGGCGCATACCGGTTGCATATGTAGATACTCATGTTTATATACTGTATAAATATATACAGTAGTTTGTTACAGTGTATCATTCAGCACAGCACAAGATGTGCACTGTTAATTATAGAGACAATAAATGAATGATGGAATAAATTAAAGATGAATGAATAAAATAAAAAATATACATAACCCATATTACCCATGTCTATTTGTAGTGCTTGTGTGGGTGATAAAGGCTCAGTCTCCTAACATTGATTTAAATAAATGAAATAATGGTTCCGCTTCAGCTACACTTGAGAACAGAGTGACAGCCACAAATGCTTATCTACGGTCTCTCTGGCAATAGGATTGCAGTGTTGATAACTAATCTAGCTTCAGCTGCCACATTAAAATTAGATTTTAGCTGCATCAGTAAGATAACTTGTGAAAACACCCTTAAACAGCCACATTTGGCTATACACTGTTGGTTAATAAGATAAAGTGTGTGATCTAAATGACTAATACAGACATACTGCTAAAACACACCCTCTGAAGTAGCTAAAGCATTGACTAGGGGTGATTTTTATTTTTTATATTTTTCCAGAGGCTGAGTTGATTTTAAATCTAAATCGCAGACATGGGACAGACTTCTGTGTTTCCTCTGGCTGGACTCAGTGTGCTCTGTTTGGATTGTTTTGACGGCAGTTTTCTTAGCTTTTTTTCAGAGAATGTATTTGTGTCTCCTTGGTGATAAAAGTGAGCAGACTGAGGAAACTTTATTTAAATTTTTATTTTTTGTTTTATGAACTGCATGGACCTAGACTCAGCTTGTATAGCTTCTTTTGTTTGGACACAGAAAAAACCCACAACAGTTCTACCTGCCGTGTTGTTGAGAAAGAGTAGTTCTGAACTGTTTGCTGCCTTCATTGCAGGTCCCTCCGCTGCAGACTGAGGGAAAGCTACTGAATGCTAACAATTGTCGGCCCCACTTTTTGAGCACAGATGTGAAAATGACATGTTCAATGTTCAACGCTTTGGAGCACATATTTAAACTTGGTCTCATTTTACAGAAGACACTTGTCAGATTAAAGATTAACATTACAGGTTATGAAAATAATAAGACAATCAAATTATATTGTATTATATTAAATTTGTATTTTACAAAATATGTTGTATGCAAAAATGATCAGAAAATTAGAATGTGAGAAAATGATATTCCAAACTTGAAGTTGATATCTCAAATGGTGAGCTTAGAGTACGATTTTGTTTGGACGCAAGTACCACAAATTTTAACCAGATGACATTCAGTTTCCATTGGTTACCATCTAATAGCGGCCCTATTTCTGTGTATTTTTTGAGACATTAAAACACATTTATTTCATACTTTTTTAAATTTAGAAATAAAAGAAGACACAAAATTAGCCTCTAAAACATTTTAAAACCTGTTTTAAGAAACCAAGATGTGTGTTTTTGGGATTGCATTACAAACTGAGAATTCTTAGTTTGTTCATAATATTTAATACATGTTCAGACCACATTTTCTAAAAATCTAGAACAGGTGAAATATTTTGAGGTTTCTGTTTTTTATGATTTTTACATGGGAATTAATTTAAACTGATTGCTAACCTTTGGGTATCCTTGTCACAGATAAATAAATTACTGTTGAACATTAATATCTATGGGCGACACTACATTAGATTAGTCAGTACTGAAGCCAAATCTGGAGCTTATCTAGCAAAATAACTTATGATAACAGTCCAAAAACTAGTGCATCCAAAGTTATATGCCAGTTGCCACTGGCTTGCGGGGTTGAGGATCTGAAAAGCTACTCATCGATGAATTTGCTCTTCAGTGTTTGGACTCTCAGTAATGATTTCAAACCACACTGAACTGAGCTAAACTGAACTGAACTTAAACACTAAAACCTGAACTACCCTGATCCAGTTGCTATGACCATTTATGTGAAGCTGCTTTGACACAATCTACATTGTAAAAGCGCTATACAAATAAAGCTGAATTGAATTGAATATGTGAGGGAATAATATTAAATGCAAATTTAAAAAGAGGAAAAGTTAAGAGAAGCCAAAAAAAAAGTGTTTTTTTATTTTTTATTTTGTAGGTGTTGTAAATGAGGGCGATGCCAACCCTCTTGTGCACCACCAGAGGGAACCATCGCCAGAATTCTGATTCGACTCACGGACTCAAAATCCCATAAGCCCTGCTACCTGGCACTGATTACGGTCCAGGTGCAACTCATCAGCTCTCGTGTATATATACCACACTCACGCTCCGGTTCGTTGCGAAGTCTTGATTTGCCTGGCTGTCATTTCTGAGCGTTCCATACTCCCTGCTTCGGACTGATCTGTGTTTCTGACCCTGTGCTTGTTCTACGATTACGAAAGACATCTGCCTGCCCCTGATCTCCAGCCTGTTATTCTGACCAGTAAGATATCTGCCTGCCTTTGAACTTTTGCCTGTCCCACGTTCTGTCTCCTGGATTGTCCCTTTGTGTTTGTTTGTATGTGTGCTCTTAATAAAGCTTGCAAATGGATTCAATGCCTTCTGACTCATCACAACAGAAGACTTCGCCACTACAGAATCCAGCAGCTTTAGCACAAGTCTCGACTGAACTTTCCGCTCAAGCCACTCAGTTAGCCACCCATCATCAACAACTCACCCATCTAACTTCTCTCACGGAGGAACTGGTGAGAGCTATGCAGCAACTCCGTCATCCGAATCCTGCAGTTACCCCGCCTGCTACCATGACAGCTTCTCAACCAACGCATGTCTCCAATGCTCCGGCTACCGTAAGTCCCCGATTAGCTTTTCCTGAAAAGTTTGATGGGTCACCTTCTCGCTGCAAAGGCTTCTTATTGCAATGCAAACTATTTGTTAACCAACAACCTGCATTATATCCCACTGATTCTAGTCGGGTGGCTTTTGTATGCAACCTGTTAACGGGGAAAGCGCTGGAATGGGCTACAGCGATATGGAAGGAGGAGGAATGTAACTATCCCACATTTGAAACTTTTCTCAAGCAATTTCGGGAAGTGTTCGAGCACCCAGCAGATGGGAGAAGCCCCGGTGAGCAGTTACTTTCTCTTACACAGGGGCGTAACACAGCTGCAGAATACGCCCTGTCATTTCGCACTCTCGCCGCTCAAACTAACTGGGTTGAGGATACACTGAAGACACTATTCAGACGGGGTCTGAATACCAATCTACAATCTGAATTGGCTTGCCGTGACGAAGGAAAGAAATTGAACGAACTCATTGAACTTACCATCCGTCTTGATCATCTGATTCGCAGCCGTAGAAATCCTCGCACACAGCTCCATGTTTCAAGTGACACGCCCCCTGATGAACCCATGCAACTGGGTTTCACCCGTCTCACCCATGAAGAAAGAATGCATCGATTGCAAAATCATCTATGCCTGTACTGCGGTCAATCAGGGCACAGGAAATCCACCTGCAGCGTACGACCTCAGACACCAGTTCAATCGGTGAGTCCTTCCCATGTTCCTGCACTTTTCAGTGTACTGATTCCTGTGATTATTAAATTTGATAAAAGAAGGATTAATACTACGGCTCTTGTCGACTCTGGATCTGCCGGAAACTTTATATCTAAGAAATTTGCTTTATGTCACGAACTATCTCTCAGCTCATATGATTCCTGTCTTGCAGTGGAAGCACTAGACGGTCGTCCTGTGGGTGAAGGACGCATCCGTATGATTACGAATAAGCTACAGTTACAAGTTGGTGTTCTACACATTGAAGAAATGCAATTCTACATTATTGATTCAGTTAATCATCCACTGGTGTTGGGACTGCCCTGGTTAAGGCGACATGATCCTCATATCTCCTGGAGGGACGGACAGATATTGCAGTGGAGTGAGTCATGCATGAAACAGTGCATCCAACCCATTCACAAAATTCCATTACGAACCACCAATGTGTTACCTGAACTCGTTGATGAACTAATCCCCATTGAGTACCATGACTTACATGAAGCTTTTAGCAAACAAAAAGCTACTCAACTTCCCCCACATCGACCAAGTGATTGTGCTATTGAGTTAATTCCAGGTTTAAGTCCTCCAACGGGTCGAATATTCCCCCTGTCACAACCTGAGCACAAGGCAATGTCTGAATATATCGACGAGGAATTGGCCAAGGGTTTCATCCGACCTTCTACATCTCCTGCTTCAGCTGGATTCTTCTTTGTAAAGAAGAAAGATGGCAGTTTACGTCCCTGTATTGATTACCGAGGGCTCAATGAAATCACCGTAAAATTCCGCTATCCATTACCCCTCGTACCTCCTGCCCTGGAACAATTAAGAAAGGCTAGATATTATACCAAGCTTGATCTTCGCAGTGCATATAACCTTGTCAGAATCCGTGCTGGTGACGAGTGGAAGACCGCGTTTTCCACCACTAGGGGGCACTATGAGTACACGGTAATGCCCTTCGGCCTGTCAAACTGTCCATCCGTGTTCCAATCTTTTATGAACGATGTCTTTCGGGATATGCTGGATCGCTGGGTCATCATTTACATCGACGACATCCTCATATATTCAAACACGATGAAGGAACATGTTGAACATGTACGTATAGTGTTGCAACGCATGATTCAACATCGTCTGTACGCCAAATTAGAGAAGTGTGAATTTCACCAGACACAGATCGCCTTTTTGGGATACGTCATCAGTGCAGAAGGGATTACCATGGATGATACGAAGGTACAGGCAGTTCAACGATGGCCGTTACCCCAGAATCTCAAGGAGTTGCAGCGATTTCTAGGTTTTGCCAACTTCTATAGACGGTTTATCAGAGGCTTTAGTTCAATAGCCGCACCATTAACAGCCATGACCAAACGAAATTCCCACAAACTATCCTGGTCCTCTGAAGCACGCCAAGCATTTAGCGATCTGAAGACTCAATTCACCACAGCTCCTATTCTCCGTCATCCCAACCCAGACCTACCTTTCATTGTGGAAGTGGATGCATCCAACACAGGAGTCGGTGCTGTGTTATCTCAACGTCAGGGTCAACCATCCAAAATGTATCCATGTGCCTTCTTCTCCCGTAAATTGACCAGCGCAGAACGAAACTATGATGTGGGAAATCGCGAATTACTGGCAATGAAATTAGCCCTGGAAGAATGGAGACACTGGCTGGAGGGGGCTAGTCAGCAATTCACCATATTAACTGACCACAAGAATCTGGAATATCTTCGCTCAGCCAAACGTCTAAATCCCAGACAAGCTCGTTGGGCTTTGTTCTTCACCAGATTCGACTTCATTGTCACCTATAGACCAGGGAGTAAAAATAGTAAGGCAGATGCACTATCCAGGCTATCAGAGGATAAAACCCCAATTAGTGATGAAACCATTATTCCTACGAACTTACTAGTGGCTCCAGTACAGTGGGACATACTTACCGAGATCCAAGAGGCCAACTGAGAAAACAACCCTCCAGTAGACTGTCCGAATCACCTGATTTTTGTACCCAATAACATACGTACCAGATTACTGACCCATATTCATGACACTCCCAGTTCGGGGCATCCAGGCATCACTGCAACTTTGGAGTTAGTCAAAGCCCGTTTCTGGTGGCCGTCCCTCACGAAGGATGTAATTAATTATGTTCAGAAATGTAAAATTTGCCAAAGCACGAAGGCATCTCACCAAACCCCTGCTGGCCTGTTACAACCGCTACCGGTTCCGCAACGGCCCTGGTCCCATATAGCGGTGGACTTCATTACGGATCTCCCTGTTTCCCAGAACAACACAGTCATTCTCACGGTGGTTGATCGTTTCTCCAAGGCTTGTCGCCTAATACCGTTGCCCAAATTGCCCTCTGCCTTTGAAACCGCAGAAGCCCTGTGCAATCATGTATTTCGAATGTTTGGCTTACCTGATGATATCGTCTCAGACAGGGGATCCCAATTCACTTCCCGGGTATGGTCCGCTCTCTGTAAAAATCTAAATATTAATGTTAGTCTCACCTCAGGGTACCATCCTCAATCCAACGGCCAAACTGAACGTATGAATCAAGAAGTCATTCGATTTCTACGTTCCTACTGTCATCAGCAACAGCACGACTGGAGTCGCTATCTGATGTGGGCAGAATATGCACAAAATTCATTAATAAAGCCAGCCACGGGTATTACGCCATTCAAATGTATTCTTGGCTACCAACCACCCCTGTTTCCATGGTCCGGAGAACCCACTGAGTTACCTGCTGTCACGGATTGGCTGCAGCGGAGTGAGGATGTCTGGAACCAGGCTCACAGACATCTCATGAGGGCAGTCAGGAGGAGAGAGATTCAGGCGAACCGTCACCGACGCCAGGGACCCACGTATCAACCGGGGCAGTGGGTGTGGTTGTCGACACGAGACCTTCGTCTGAGATTGCCCTGCCGCAAACTCAGTCCCAGGTATGTAGGGCCATTCAAAATTGTACGCCAGATTACTCCAGTGTCTTTTCGCTTAGCCTTGCCTAATCATTATCGTATTTCTCCCACTTTCCACATGTCATTACTCAAACCCGCTGGTGGTCCACGAGAGGAGGCGGTTGAGGAGGAATCGGAAACCAGGACCCCTCCACCTGTCATGATCGAGGGCGAGGAAGCTTACCTCGTTCGAGAAGTGCTGGACTCTCGACGTCGGGGTGGCGCCCTCCAATATCTGGTGGACTGGGAAGGGTACGGTCCAGAGGAACGGTCCTGGGTGAATGCTAGAGATATTCTAGACCCAACTCTCACGGAAGAGTTTCATCAAAGGTTCCCAGAGAAACCAGCCCCCCGACAGCGCGGTAGACCCCGGCGTCAGGTGCCTTCTCGCTTCAGGAGCCGCTCGCAGGAGGGGGGTTCTGTTGTAAATGAGGGCGATGCCAACCCTCTTGTGCACCACCAGAGGAAACCATCGCCAGAATTCTGATTCGACTCACGGACTCAAAATCCCATAAGCCCTGCTACCTGGCACTGATTACGGTCCAGGTGCAACTCATCAGCTCTCGTGTATATATACCACACTCACGCTCCGGTTCGTTGCGAAGTCTTGATTTGCCTGGCTGTCATTTCTGAGCGTTCCATACTCCCTGCTTCGGACTGATCTGTGTTTCTGACCCTGTGCTTGTTCTACGATTACGAAAGACATCTGCCTGCCCCTGATCTCCAGCCTGTTATTCTGACCAGTAAGATATCTGCCTGCCTTTGAACTTTTGCCTGTCCCACGTTCTGTCTCCTGGATTGTCCCTTTGTGTTTGTTTGTATGTGTGCTCTTAATAAAGCTTGCAAATGGATTCAATGCCTTCTGACTCATCACAACAGAAGGTTATATTATTATTATTATTATTTATTATTTATTTTTTGCAAGTGTATTATTTTATTTTATTTTATTTATTTTTTTCGAACAGAAATATCATACATAAAAATTCTTTAACAATAATTAAAAATAATAATAATAAAACATTTCAGCATGGTTGATATGGAGCAGGATGAATTACAAGTCTATTACTTTTCCACCCCATTACTACACATCATTCATCTATTACTTCAACTTATTTCTTCTTTTACTTATATCTTCTTTTTACATGACACATATGAGCCTTGCATGAGACATATTTTATCCTTTTGGCATCTTTAACAGATTATATGTTTAATTAATTTGAACATTTACATTTCATAACATAGACCCAAAAAATACATAGTATTAAAATTTCATCATACCCTTCTCATTTTATCCTTTTTCAATCACCTCTATTCATCATTATATTCCTTTTATAATATATATTTATACAACTTTTTAATTGATTAATATCCTGACATTGTTTACGAATCTGTTCTAAACTTTTCCATAATTTCACACCACATAAAGACATACACAAACTTCTTAACATTGTCCCTGTTTTCAACCTCCTAAAATGTTGTTCTTCTCTCAGATTTTATCCCCCTTGTCTTTCTTCAAAAAACCTTTGTATGCATTTCAGTAATTTATTCCTAGCTTTAAACATAAATCGTGCTGTTATTAAATTTAACCAAATCATTGAACTTAAGTATCTACCCCACATTTTCTATTATTCCAATTCTTTTTTTTCTGCATTGTACATAAGGATCATACATTATATTTATATGTATTCCCCTAAATTTCAAAACAATAGCTCATATAGGGCAACATAAGTGTGTTAACTAATACATCAATTTATTTTCTAGGATAAATCTTGAATTATACACTATTACTACAGTTTTTACTAATTTTGATATCACATTTTTTATTTGCGGTTTCCAACTAATTTTATCTTTCAATTTCTAAAAATGTTAGATGACTAAAATAGAATTCTAATAAATATGTCTGTTTAACAAATCTGTTTTGTTTAAATGCACCAAAATATATGGCCTATATTCACTGAGGAATAGATAAAAATATTCATTTTCAAAATGGTGTGTACTTAATTATGCTAAGTACTGTAGAAATTACAAAATTTAAGCTTTCAAATTGCATATAGTTTGTTATGCATTGCTTTATGTTTAGACGACAATCGTTTGAAAATGCAAGCACAAATGGTCCCACAGGTTGTAGCATGATGATAAATGGTTTTCATTTTATTACCTTTCCAACATAACAAAAAAAAAAAAGTGGAAAAATGTGTATTTAGGAGTTTAAGACCTTTTCTACAATTTGTCATGATTTGATTAGGATTTATTTTTAATTTACTGTAGCAATAACGACTTTATTCATTGTGAAGAAGTTGTAACATAAATATATTACTGTTGTACAATATAGAATGTAGTGTACCTTTTAAATTAGTAATAATAATGATGGTTTGGTCATCAGCAATAAATAAATAAATAGATACATAATAGTACTGTAAAACAATATGCCAAAAAGAATCTTTAACAAGAAGGGATTGCACCATGTAGATCAAACATGCATTTAGATCAAAGCTCTGCCATAGAGCAAAGAGGTTTGACTTTTTTTTTGTACACTTTTATTGTAATTGTATCTCATGAAAAAAAAAAAAAAAACATTCATTGACTTGATATTTCATAACAATGCTTTGGGGAATACAGTAGTTTGACTTCACCTTAAACCAACAAACCAGTCATGCTCTTCTGACATGCCCATCTGACAAAGTCATTTTTCTCAGTGGACATGCTTTCAAGTGGCACTCTGATTTAAAATGGCATTGGGAAAGTGACCTTATGGTTTGACTTATGGTGTGAACCTGCAGGGTTCAAAGTTAGGACCGCTGTCTTTCTTAACAATAAAGTTTCTAACCTTCAGAAAATGTTAACTATTAACCTTGGTCAAATAAGTATTATTTGAGTTATTTAAACCCATGTTTAAAACCCAGATATATTTATTTATAGAAATAACTATGTTGGGGTATACAGTTGAAAAATTACTAGCTACCCTTTGAATTACTTTTTTTTATTTTTAAATATTTCCCAAATGATGTTTAACAGAGCAAGGACACAGTATGTCTGATAATTTTTTTTTCTTCTGGAGTAAGTCTTATTTGTTTTATTTTGGCTAGAATAAAAGTTTTGGCTAGTTTTTATTTTTATTTTTTCAAACCCCTTTTTAAGGTCAAAATTAATAGCCCCTTTAAGTTATATATATATATTTTTTTTTTCTTTTTTTTTTTCTTGATATTCTACAGAACAAACCATCATTATACAATAACTCGCCTAATTACCATAACCTGCCTAGTAAACCTAATTAACCTAGTAAAGCCTTTAAATGTCACTTTAAGCTGTATAGAAGTGTCTTGAAAAATATCTAGTCAAATGTTGTTTACTGTCATCATGGCAAATATAAATTAAATCAGTTATTAGAAATGAGTTATTAAAACTATTATGTTTAGAAATGTGTTGAAAAAATCTTCTCTTCATCAAACAGAAATTAGGGAAAAAATAAATAATTATTTTATATTTAAAAAAAAAAAAATAATTCAGGGGGGCTAATAATTTTGACTTTAATTGTATTACAAATCAGTGTTTTTAATTATGCCTTTAGCAGCTGATTACATCATATCTAGATTTTAAAATCACATTCCAAAACATGAATATTTGCAATTTATAGAAAATGTAAAACACTGATTTATTAGATTTATTGTTTCTAGTAACCCCCACTTACATAATACATTACCTAACAGGGCTTGCATTCTATTACCAACTATGATTTTCATCATGTCATTTATAATCAGTAAAACCAGTCAATACACATCCATAGTGCTACATCTATGTATACTTGAGACATCGTGTCAAAGAAGTGTGATGCTGCACACTGGTGGTGATTGAGGAGATTCCCACTCCCTTGCAAATCTGTAATGGTACTGTACCATTAAAGTACCGTAAAGTACTGTATAAATGGAATGAACTATAATTGTTGTTGTTGTTGTTGTTGTGATTATTATTATAATTATTATTGTTACTATTATCTTCATTATTATTACATAGATGCGAATAGCAAAAAAGAAAATTAGTGCAGTGCAGTGTTAGCTGAAACAAATCCAACATTAACTTATGTATGATACAGAATAATCTTCTTATTACAGCTGAATCTTGTTGTCTCTACTTTAACATAACATGTTCCTTTAATTTGTCTCTATTCTAAAATATGATCCTATAATAATTTTACTTAAGTAGTGAAAATGTGTTTAAATGTTAAAATTGGTGGTGTAAAGAATACTTGAAAATCATACTCCAGTAAAACAATTAATTGCCAAAAAATGTAATGCAAGTAGATAAAAGTGTCTGTTCTAAATACTACTGAATTTTATAATATGAATTTTATTATTTTATGTAATTCATTACTTTACTCCACTGGCTAAACTCACTTGGTGTTTGAATCATGGGTTCAGTCCCTGAGAACATGTGTATTGATAAAAAAAAATCTTTAGTGAACTGAGAATCGTTTTCAAAAACTTGTCAAACTTGGGTACGGGACTGTCTATAAATCTACACACTACATTGTGTACAAGCGGCAACCTCTCACTCTCCCTCATGAAGCCAATACGGAAGTAGCTGAAACTGCAATTCATCGATTCGCCTTTGGGGGCTGGCTCCAGGAACTTATCCCTTGGTAGGTGCCAAAATGGCGCCGGTTGGCCACGCCTACTTGTAGCTTCATTTGCGAGCTTCAGAAACCTATGGGTGATGTCACGGATACTACATCTATATCTTATACAGTCTATGATTGCATACGCTTATGGCAGCCATAATTTCAACTGTGTATCCACTAGAGGGCACTAAACTTTAAATGTAACTATAGATCATAATAAGCTGTTTGCACAAACAACAGATTCAGTCATTTTTTTGATGAGGAAACTCTCCTGACATTAGCTCTGAACTGAATCAATGTTAAACTGACTCAGTCGTCACAGTTAATGAGCAATATTATCAGTGCTGATTTGATGCTCATATGCAGTTATTCTCACAGTTCATTATTTATTTACAGTCAACACACTAATTCCCCTTACACTCTAGTAAACTCTTTTACACATTATCTGTTTGTGTATGGTGCAAAATATGGCTGTGGTAGGTGTATGTGCTTCTATTTTAAGGGGTCTCCGCCGCTTCATAAGACAGCTGTGTCGAGTTCATGCCAGACAATTGGAACCCCAACATGATGCAATCTCAGCCACATTCTGCATCTGCTGTTCCCTCGCTTTCTTTTTCATTTACCGCATTTACAGATGTCTCTTCCATCTTTATTTCTCATTCCCATCATCCCCTCTGCTTCCGCGTTCATTTTTCATCGTTCTCAGTCTACTTTTTTTGTGTGTGTTCCTGCTGGGATATTGAAATCAGTGCATTCCAGGAGCTTCCTGTCTCGGTGAATATGTCAATGCATGCTCATCTCTGCTGGTTTTGTAGGCTGTCGTTTTCTCTGCAGGTGAACACGTTGCACCTGCAGAACACAAATGCATTTCCAGTGTTCAGCTGTTGAATCATGAAGGGAAGCTCTATATCGGGCTCTGAGAAGGACACACTCACACAGTCCCCAATGTGTGGGCATGATGTCAAACTGTGCTTCCAAAAAACAATCTTTCTCTTCAAGAGGAAACTGTTTATTTGTGTTGTTTTGCATTTCGGGAAGATTATGCAAGACAAGTAAGCAATTATTTCACATGTTTAGCAAAATTCACTCTAGCCTTTGAGCAATTTACTTGAGACACTGCAGTGGTTACAATATAATGTCACAATCTGCCGTGTCTTGTAAAATGAAGATCAGTTTCCTGCAGTTCACGTCTTAAGATTTAATGTTTGTTCCTATAATTTAGATCATAGGGGAGTGTGAGGCACAAAGTAACGCAGGGTAAAATGCAACGTGTTTGGGTGCTTTTACACTAGCACTTTTGGTCCGCACCCATGATCGTTTGACGTCAGAGTACGGTACGTTTAGCTTGTATAAGCATGTCTTTTGATCTCTGGTGCACATCCCTAAACTGTAGCGAGTTCGCTTAAAAGAGATGGTCTGGGGTACGGTTCACGCAAACTCTGGTCCAGTTCACTTTTAGTATGAGTGCTATCGTGTCAAATAAAGGAAGTGAACCACCAACTATACAATATGAAATCATTTTCATATGGCTCATGAAAACCAGCCAGGGCAATCATAGTTATAATGTCTGCTTGCAAAAATGACTTCTGCAGACATATGTTTTGAACGTTTAGAATTTTTTTTTTTTTTGCGGCAGATAGACGCGAGTCTCTTTCTGTATGTCCAAAACCAAAAGATTCAGTAAAAGCAGAACGACCACGATGTGCATACGTCTTTCCATTTTAGCACTTTGCTTTTGTGTCCGTCACCTAGCAACTGCCATACCCACAACAGCAGCTCGATGACATAAGCGTATCGGGGTTCAGAAGGAAAAAAAGTCAGTGTGAACACAAACCAACCGAGAAAGCAATTGAACGCAAATGAACAAAATAATTTTTGAATTTTGAGTGTGTAACGAGGAGACTGACACAGAGAGATCCATTATGCAGTATTTATTAGTCAAGCTTTCACTCAAACACACAATATGCACTAGCGTGCAAACACACATCCACAACAGTCTATGAAGTATCAAGACTAGCAATGAACAGACACAGAGGGGTTTACCAGGCATGGGTTGTGGGCAGGCTGCAAGTATCAGAGTCCGTGTATCAAGCGTGGGTCGTGGGCAGGTAGCGAGTATCAGAGTCCGTGTATCAGGCGTGGGTTGTAAGCAGGCAGAAGGCGAAGCAGAGTCAGAAACAGGCTGGAGTAATGCACGAAGAATCAGGCAGGGAATAACGCTCAGAAATGCTGGCCGGGGCTAAACAAGACTTCGCACTGACTGAGTGTTTGGAACTGGCTTATAAAGGGTACGTGGGTCGTTAGGCTTGATTCGGAACAGGTGTATGCACAATCAGCGTATGTGGATGATGTAATGCTAGAAGTCCGGAGATGGCGGCCTCTGCTGGCCAGCGAGGGGAATGACTGGGACCGAGTCGGTGACAGAGTGTAATGTTGGGAACGTTTTAAAGAGCCCATATTATACATGAAATAGGGTCATATCTTGGTTGTAAGGGTCTCCAACAACAGTTTAGTATGCATGCAAGGTCAAAAAACACTTTCGTGGTCTTATAATCTGCATTTATTTTTACCTAATTATCCCAGCGACTCCTGTATGAATCGTCCAGTGATTCATTTGTTCCCAAACCCCTCCTTAGCGCGAAGCTAATCTGCGCTGATTGGATCGATGACAGTCTGTTGCGATTGGTCGACTGCCTTCAGTCAAAGAGTGAAATGTCAAACAGCTAATCAGCAATATAAAAGTAATCACAGTTCATACACGCTCGATAGTGTAGGCGTGGAGTTTAGCTGCCAGTGGGTCAATGTAAATACAGACTATGGACTTGAAAATTCAGACGACTATTTTATTGAGCAAAAACTCCAAAAACAGTTGAGGAGATCTCCTAGCTTCTCACTCTGCTCTTTTCACAGACACACACACACATATTGCACACACACACACGCACTTAACCCTGCTCCGGACGACAACGCGCGCACACACACACACACAAACACACACACCTCCGGACGACAGCGCGCGCACACGCACACACAGACACACACACTACTCCTCGTCCACGGAGCTCCGTTAACAAAGCAGCACGCGTCGCGTTTTTAACGTGACTTTGCACGCGATAAGAGAATATAGCCAGTTAACCTGATACAGTACACGCGGTTACAAGTAACAAATCACAACTAAATACATTTGCAAGCTAGAGTCAACGAGGCAACTTTAATCACACGTACTTACACTTGAGAAATGGAGGAGGAAACCCATCCTGACGTCCATCAGTAAGTTACTCTTTACTGATCCTTCCTTTAACAAACGCTGATGAAGTATTCTTTGTAGCATGTAGTTTCCAAAAGTTTACAGTAGTTTCCAACTGTTCAAAGCTTGGCTATAATGCTGAGGTTTCATCTTTGGGTAGAGACTCAATATATCCATCTGCAGTGTGACTTCAATCGACCGGCATGTTTGTGTGTGTGTTTGTGGGTGTGGGTGTGTGTGTGTGTGTGTGTGTGTCTGGGTTTCTGCGTCAGAGGGCGGGGCCTCAGGTTTGAAATCTCCCGGGTTTGCGCGTGCACGTGAATAACTTGGTTTCGTTCGTACGTCATGGCGAAACACCTAATGAATCGGTATCAAGGCGACTCGTTTGAAGCACTATGAGTCGACTCTTTTATAGATGAATCAACAGTATTAAACACTGTACTCTTACAGATTTAAGCCTTAGCTGGATACTTCACTTCACTTAGAGCTGTGTTACACACTACATGGAGGGGAATTTTCAAAAACCCATAATATGGGCTCTTTAAATAAAACATGTTTTTATTAGAAAATACTTTTTTAATAGAAAAAAAATATTTTATTGCTAATATTGCAAATAAATGGATTATATAATAATGGATAATAATGCAAATAAATCCAAATGTGTTTATCCAGTAGATAAATAAACATGCTGTGCTATGTAGAATGAACAAATTGAGTACTGAGGAAATAAACAATTTAAAGTGAACTGAATTTAAATTAATTGTATGGAATCTGCATTTTTAAGCATGTGTTACAGGTCACCCTGTCTGTTACAACTTGCCCCGCAGGTGGGTTATATAGTAACATTTTTACTCCTGGCATTTTTGAGAATACTGCACCGAAACCATAGGCCCGGCAGTCATACTTTCAGTGCTCATTTGTAGGAAAGGCTTGTGTGTTGTTGGTAAAAAAAAAATGGTTTATTAAACCCCATTACTTTGTTCTTTATTTGGCCAAAACCAAACAGTGTTACTTTGTGCCCCGCTCTCCCCTAGACGGTGGCATTGATTTTTCTATTGGTCACACATCTTGTTGGGATTCAAACTTAATGGATCACCAAACATGAGCCTTTGTGGATAAAAAATAATAAAATATTAATAAATAAAAATATATTTAGGTAGTGGAAGCTAACTATATATGAATTCAATTTTAATATCTTCAGTTTGTAATGTATTACACAGTTCTTTGTAGCTGCATAAACATGTGGAAAACAATCTTGCAAATACAGTTCTTGCATACTTAAGATATGTTTGGCAAACTTAAGGATGTAGTTTGGACCAGCTGAATTGACCTAATGTTCCACAGAAGTTGTGAATGAGAATTAGAGCATATGGGCATTTAAAAACCTACTAAAGATGTATGACCAAAATCACAGCCATTTTTAAATAACAGCTTTTGAAATGTTGATGAATTTTATTGTATGGCGTGTCTGTGTGTGCTTTCAAAAGAATATAATGAAATGTGGTCACTTTTGTGTTTCAGGTCATCCTTGACATGCCCGCATTGCCTTAAACAGAGCAACACTTTTGACCCTTTCCTGTGTATTTCCCTTCCAATCCCGCTGCGACAGACCAGGTATGTTACTGTGTCTTCTGAGTTTTTATTAATCGATGTCACCGACCATTGCAAAATACCAAAATATGACGAATGACCAAGTAAACAGAACATTCTTTCAATTTCCTTAAATCTCAAAAACCAGCAGTCAGCAAAATCTCCCCTGTGAGACTGTCAACCTGTCAGACAGAGCAATAATAGAATATGGGAAATTTATGGAGAGAACAATGGCACATCATGAAGACTCATACCAGTAATACTTTTCAAAACACTGAGATTGCCCAGCATGCTCGTCTCTGAATCATTATTCTCCAAATTTCCAATTCATCAGAGTGGAAAGGGAATATCAAGAAGCATTAAAAGCTTAGGGGGTGAATTGGGAAGTCATCAATAAATGTCTGTGAGAGTTAAAACCTATGATGTTCATTGCTAATATTTATAATATGTTACTGTTGCTGTTTAGAGCAGTGCCATCTGAGCATTCTCTCCCAATAGAAAGATCAAATACAAAGAATTACCAGATTCTTATCTTTCAGTGATTAATAATGTGTGATTACGTGCGTACATATTATATACTTAAAAGATATGATTATCATGTTTTATACACAATACTGTATATCTGTACATAACTGTAATCTGTATATTTTTTCAATACTTTTTTTGGAAATATTTTGTTCAAGCAATACTGTTGTGATGTATGCTTACAGTACAATTGTATTTTACAAATATACTTCATAATTTAATTTGTAAAATCTTGACAGGTTAACAGTTTGACCATTTTTGCAAATTATATTTGCTAAAGTTTGCTGGAATTGTTTTATTTATTTATTTATTTTCACTGCAGATGTGGACATTATGGCTCAAATGACTTATACTTTTGATTTATACTTCTGCATCAAGCACATGTGCATGTTCTGACGCTGAACTGTATAACAATAATTTATATTTTTACAGTACTTTGACAGTTGGGTTTAGGGTTGGGGTAGATTGTAAAAAATAAAATTTATTAGGTCATTTAATTCAGTCATTCATTCGTTTTCTTTTCGGCTTAGTCCCTTTATCAATCTAGGATCACCACAGCGGAATGAACCGCCAACCTATCCAGCATATGTTCTACGCAGCAGATGCCCTTCCAGCTGCAACCTAACATTGGCATACACACAATTTTCCACACATACACTATGAACAATTTACCTTACCAAATTCTCCTATAGCGCATGTCTTTGGACTTTTTTGGAAACCGGAGCACCCGGAGGAACCCCGCGCCAACACAGGGAGAACATGCAAACTCCACACTGAAATGCCAACTGACCAGGCCTGGCCTTTAACCAGAGACTTTCTTGCTGTAATGTGATTGTGCTGACCACTGCACCACCGCGCTGCCGGGTAATTTAATAGATAACATAAATACTACTTGCTACAACTAATGTTTTTACGTTACTGTGACGGTTGGGTTTAGATTTGGGATGGGGGTAGATGTTAATACAATACAATTAATGGGAGCCCTAAGAAATAATATAAATCTTCTATGCCGTAAGCATATTTGATCTAGCAACAACCCGCACCCTGCATGTGGTCACATAGCCCTCGCCATGGCTGAAGCCGACACTGATGTGCACTTCTCAAAAAATTACGTAGCGCGAGCTCTGTGATTGATCGGCTTAGCTAGCTTTGACAAGCATGGCCGGTGCTGAGAGCCACGAGCCTGTTGGAGTGAGTGTTGGAGCGAGTGTTTACAAGTGTCGAGTCCCGTGAAGGAGCTCTAGATGGAAACATTTATTTTGTGTTTACCTTAAGATTAATGTTGTTGCACGTCCACCGGTTACTGCTAGTCCCGCCTCTGAATGAATGAGTTTTAGCTACTTGTACATTAAAGTAGCGTTTAGAAAAAACAAAACACCAACAAAGAAACTCGACGCAGATTAAAATAAACACCTTCTGCCAGCTAGTGAAGTGTTATTGCAGAGCAGAAGTATAAATGCACGACAACGCGCAAGGAAGACGCCGTGGGTCACGCCAATCACTCGACGCAGAAGTATAAATCAGATGGACTTTTAGATCAGTCTCTCTGCTGCATAATTGATTTAATTTAATTTGATTTGGTTTTATTTGTTTTGAACAAAAATATCATACATAAAATATCTTTCACAAAAAGTACATTTCAACATGGTCGAAAATGAATGAAACACACGAGGATGAAACACAATTATTATTATATTATTTTCCCACCCCATTACCACATGCATAATTCATCTATTACAGTACTTAATGTATTTCTTCTCTTTTTACATGAGACATATTTTATCCTTTTGGCATCTTTGACATATTAAATATTTAATTCCATTTGTACATTTACGTTTTATAACGTATAAAAACATACATAATAATGCAAATAGCCATTAACTGAAATTTCATCATATCTTTCTCATTTTATCCTTTTTCAATAACTTTCATCATTACATTCTTTTAATAATATATATTTTACAACTATTTAAATTGATTAATATCCTGGCATTGTTTAAGAATCTGTTCTAGACTGTTCCATAATTTCACATCACATACAAACATACACAATCTTTTTAAAGTTGTCCTTTTTTACAACTTCCTAATATTTTGTTCTTCTAACTGAAAGCCACATGTGAAATGATGAACCCAACAAAGGCACTCAGTTACACAAATTGAAGAATCATAGCTTTTTTTATTCTCAATTTAATTTCAATTAATTTTAGACCCTGTACATTTCTGGATTACTTTAATCCAAATGTCTTTAAACAACAGATAGTGACAATCTGGTTTGTTTGATTACAGGATAGCTTCCTTTCATTTCATTTCCTTTCCTTTCCATGTCCTTTTCCATTTCCTCTTAATTTTCATTTCCTTTTCCTTTCAAAACCACTGATTAGAAAGCAATATCTTGTACATTTAATGAGACCACAATAGTTTTGTTTGAGGTGGTGTTAGAATTTCTTTGTCTTTGCAGAAAGTAACACATTTACTTAAACACTTCTTGATAGAGAATAATCTTAGTTTGACAGTCAGACAACATATAAAGCCCTGGCCAGTGCGTGCCACCAGAGATCAAATCTAAGGCTTCAGTTATCTTCTCACTGGTCCACTTGAGTGAGAGTGTGGTTTTGTGTAACTGAGTGCTTTTGTTGGGTTCAGCATTTCACATACAGCTTTCAATAATGCAGCAGAGAGAAGCATCTAAAAGTCCACCTAAGTCTTTAGAGCCATAATGTCCGCATCTGTGCTGAAAAACACAGCTGAACTGAGACCAGCAGCTGTGCAACTGGCTCATGTTGGGGCTGCTTTCAGCCAAACAAATACAGCGGAAAGCAGATCAGCTCTTGACTGTAATATGAACATCTCGTATATATGGAGGAGTTTTAGACCTTTACATTTACTTTCACAACACGAGTACAAACACACAGATATATGTACACTTACTGTAGCCAAATTGACGTGTTATTTACTCTCTCACACTGTTTTAGGGGCAGTTTTGAAAATGTAAAGCAATAAGACACAAATGATTGTTACAGTCGCTTTAACCATGGTTAAATAGTTTGCTTAAAAACATCACACTCCTGTTCCAAACATGTTTGAGTTTTTTTTTTCTGTTGAACACAATAGAATAATCTTTGAGCAATATTGGAAACTGCTAGACATTGACTTCCCTGTAAAAGTCATTCAGTCATTCAGCATTAAAACTATCTTGTTTTGTGTTCAAGAGAAAAAGAAACTCATAAAGTTTTGGAACCTTTTGAGTTAAAAAAGACCAAAAGAACAAAGGTAAAACTACAAGCAGTGTCAAATCTGTAATACTTTCTTCCTTCTGTGGCACATAAAAAATCAAACAAACGAATGATTCTTATGTTATGTCGGGCAAAAGGTAATTCATAGTTATTTGGAATGACATGAGGATGAATAGAAATCTCTTCTAATTAAATTGTAAATCTTACATAGAGTTCAGATGCAAAAACCCTCTAAATCCATCAAACCTCTTTTTTTGTAAGTGAGCATTTTCTACCAGGCTCCTCTGATTATGTTCAGAAGTTTAATTTTGTAGGTAATTATATGTTTATTAGCTGGTAAATAAAGTACCTTTTTTTTCAAAAATGTCATTTTAGATAACTCTTTTGTATGTAAGAAGGAAGATTTTCTAAAAGCAGTTTTGCAAAAACCTCTAAATCCACCTATTGAGACAAGACCGTGTAAAGAGTTGAAAATTACTAAAGATGCAATTATAAATTATTTTACCAAACATAAAATACCTAAAATTAAAAATACATAAATCTTTCAAGTGGCAGTTCATTTTGCTGTCGTAACCCCTGATAAACCAGAGGAAAAGCAGAAGGAAAATGAATTAATGAAATCTGTCAAGTAGATGCAATAAACAATAACATTAAAACTGACATTAATAAAATCTTAACAATCTGTTGTCATTTCTGATATTTGAGATTTAGATTTAATGTAAGTAGAGCAATGTAAACTAAACATTGTAAACTAAGCTTGGTAGATTCAAATAATGTAGTGTAAAACATTATGAAGCATCAATATCTGTGCATTGTCCATTGATATAAAAAGCTTATCAGATGTATAGGTAATATAAAGTAATATAAATAATGTATATTTTTATACATTATATTAATCATCGAAAAAATAGCTTAGATTAGCAAATAAAACACAAGGTGAGCCTACTGGGCAAAAAGAGGATGCCTCTCGGACAATTTCAGAAGCTGTCATTCATAAATTTTTACCATACTTAAGGTATTGGTCTCTTGTTTATCCTCATAGCATCCACATGGAATAAAAGAACAACATCTTAACTCTGTCTTTTGTGAGACGCAGTTGCCGTTTAATGTATAGTAAATCAGAATGATTTAAAGTAGCATTGCTGAGAAAAAAATGATTTTAAATGCATGCTACACTTCAGACTGTACGTTGTATTTTCTTTTTCTTATAATGAGTTTTGAGGTAAGGAACATTTTCATTTGCCTTTCACTGACAGTCAGTCAGGCTCATCCAGTTCATCAAACTCCATCTTTTAAAATCGAAAGCGGAATAAAAGTCTCCTTAAAAAAAAGCCAGCGTATCAGTGTGCTGCTACATTGAACACATATGATTCCATTCGCGCCATCTGATTGGTTCTCGGTATATAGCGGTTTTGCTGTCAAAGGCAAGTGGCATTTAGTGGCTTTTACCAACAAACAATTTTTGAATGCGGTGACGCTGGGATTTGGATGATTAGAAGTAAATCTATTTGTTGAGGGTGTACTATGTGCACATATATATATATATATATATATATATATATATATATATATATATATATATATATATATATATATATACACAGTTGAAGTCAGAATTATTAGCACCCCTAAATTATTTGCCCCCCCTGTTTATTTTTTCCCCAATTTCTGTTTAATGGAGAGAAGATTTCTTCAACAAATTTCTAAGCATAAAAGTTTTAATAACTCATTTCTAATAACTGATTTATTTTATCTTTGCCATTATGACAATATATAATATTTAACTAGTTATTTTTCATGACACTTCTATACAGCTTAAAGCAACATTTAAAGGCTTAACTAGGTTAATTAGGTTAACTAGGCAGGTTAGGGTAACTAGGCAAGTTATTGTATAATGATGGTTTGATCTGTGGACTATCGAAAAAAAAAAAAAAGCTTAAAAGGGCCAATAATTAACCTTAAAATGATTTTAAACAATTCAAAACTGCTTTTATTCCAGCCAAAATAAAACAAATAAGACTTTATCCAGAAGAAAAAAAATATATTATCAGACTATGCAAATGTCCTTGCTCTGCTTAACATAATTTGGGAAATATTTAAAAAAAGAAAAAAAAATCAAAGAGGGGCTAATATTTCTGACTTCAACTGTATGTAACGATTTGTAAACAGTACACAGAAATAATGATAGAAACAGTACCTCTGTACAGCAGGGTACACATTTTTATTGATTTATTTTTTTGTAAACTGTGATGGTATAGTGTGGAGCAGCATCTACTGTTGACAGAACTGCTTGGAGACAATAAAAAAATATATATATCATTAACTTTTCGTTTGCTTCTCACTCATTAAATAAAAAGATTATCTGACAATTTGCTCACTTGATGAGTGTTCATTTTAGACCCAGGACGCAACATTCCAGTGTATTGATGCACAGTATTTTCCTGAGTTATTTATCACATAAAGCAGTGCCACATGGTTTAAACACCTCTGTGTTTGTACACTTGCATAGCAATCTGAAACACCAATACTCAAACAAATTTCTGCAGATGTATGCATTCTGAAATCTTAAGTTAGTGTAACAACTAAATAGAACTATAAACTGGCCTCATGACTTTAAAAAAATGTACTAAATATGCATGTTGTTTAGGGCCCTGAATGTGACTCTGGTGTTCAGCACAGAAGGTCAGCGGTTTCTGAGAATAGGGCTGGCTGTGCCTCTCTTTGGGTCTATTTCAACACTCAGGGCCATGGTAGCAGAGGAGGGCAAGCTCTCTCCAGACCAGGTGAGGACACTGTCTGTCATATCTGCTGATGTTTTGTCTCTCCCTCCTCTTGTGTTTTTGTATTCCGGAACTACACTGTGTGCAATACACACTTGAGCCATTTGTTCCTAATAAAATGCTGTATTGTACTTCAGACATGCAGAAACTTATGTAGTATGTAGGAAGAGTTATCCTAGCAAATATTTATTAGGCTTATGAAGAGTAAAACTAAAAAGGTATGAAATTGTCCATTAAACTTCCAAAACACTTCTTTCTCCTGGTTAATGTAAACTTAATGTCAAACTTTATTTTGATGGTCCGATTGTTGAATTTAAGTTACATTGCATCTACATGCCAACTAATTCTCATTAGATTATAAGTAGACTGTTGGGTTAGGGTTGGGTTAAGGGTTAGGGTTAGTGTAAGATGACATGTAATTTCCTATAGTCAGTTAAATGTCTGTTTAAGGAGCATATCGACAGATGTTAAGCAGACCGTCTACTAATATTCAAATGGACCATCAAAATAAAGTGTTACCAAACTAAGTTCATTCTGGGACACAATTAATGATTTTACTATTTTTAAATGGCAGGTCATCAAAAATGTCAATGCTCATATTTTATTACTACTATTGCATTATTATTCTTATTTTAAAGGCACTGCAGAGTGCATTGATTCAGAGATGTTTTCATAGTTGAAGCTTAAACATACATAAAAACACAGGCACAAAATTGTTTTAACCTCAGTGTAAACAAAAAAGTTTTATCAATTTTATTATATTTTCTTTCATTCAAAAGAAATCTCAGAAATAGCTTAGTGATATGACTGGACACATTTTTTAATCTGTGCATCCTGCACTTTGCGATCTAAATGGATGAGACACATGACTGATTGTTTCAACGAATTGCTCCTTTACTCTTACAGGAGGCTCATTTTCTATCAAAGGATAAAAGGGACAGTTTTAAAGAGTTAGAAAGTAATATGTGTGAGATATTTTGAGCTTATACTTTACATACACTATAGGGACATCAGAGACTTATTTTTACTTCTTGTAAAAAGAAGCATAAAAGGTCACCTTTAATGTTTTTTTATTTTTGTGTATTACTCAACAAATAAAATAACAATCATACCACATCCACAATACCCAAATTCTAAAAAATCAGTCATGTTGTTTTTGTTTATCCACCTCACTATTAAAACTATTCCCCTTGTGATTTGTGATCAGATATTACATTATGAATAAAATGAGGGCATCACTTTGTTGACTTTGTTAACCCTTTAGCTACCCCATCCAACGAAAATAAAAAAAACAAAAAAATTGGACTTAATTTCTTAATTGCTGATGACACTAGTTAAAACACTCAATGCATTTTTTCAACACATCCCATGATTTCTAAAATATATAATGGTTGATATATCGGTTTATGGTAAAATTACCATAATTAATACATAAACTATGAAAAATCTGAAAATAGGAAGTGTAAGACCAATTGATGTAAAAAAAAAAATCTAAATAAAATATTTTTAAATACTAAATCATCTTTATTTTTAAATGCCATAAACTATTTTAGATTCTCATTTAAAAAAATTTTTACAGTAAAGCCAAAATCCATTATAGGGAAACAGGATTATGTCTGCTTGATTTTTTTGTACATAAACAATGCTGCGTAGCTTAAACCATTATTTTAAACTGTCATTCTCTGTAACACTTTAGTTTAGGTCACAATTCATGGTTTTACAAACCATAACACTACTAGCTTAATGAACTACTAATTAGCTGCTTATTAATAGTTAGTAAGGTTAAAGTTATGTTTAGGTTTTGGGTAGGATTAGGGATGTAGAATAAGATCATACTTTATAACTGAACGGTTAATATCCTAATAATAGGAAGGTAATAAGCCACTAGTTAATAGCATGACTTGTGACCTTAACTAAAGTGTTACCTTATTCTTTAAAAGTGAAAATATGGTCAACTATTTGGTAGAGCAGGCAGTTAAAGGGTTAACACTCATTGAAACTAAATCTTTATTAGCAGTATTTAGATTATTAGCAATAATAGCCATCGACACTGCTCCACCAATGATCATTTACCTGACAATGAGAAACAAGTACAAATCAGTTTACAGTAACCCTAATCCCAAACTTACAATATACCAAAGTTCTATATGAATCAGATGGCATCCAGTTGTAATGCATCTTGTAATCAACAATATAAAGTGTAACCAATAAGTATTTAGTTTTAATGTAGACCTTATTTTGTAAGCTCTTATATGTTCATCTTTAAACATACAGCTGCGTCAGTTACTGTGGCGTGGCTTCCAGACAATTATGTCCGTTTCAAAACCTCCCCAAAAATGTTAGAGGGCAGAAACATCAGCATAGCACAGCAGGCAACACTGGTATTATATGGACTTATAATCCACAGGTACATGTAGAAATTACCTTGAATGTTTTTATTAAGCATGTAACACTGATGTTCTACGGTAGATGGTTTCTCCCCCTTGTGGTGGAAGGTGATACTGTGACGTATGTGTGAGAATGAGTATGGCTTGATTTTAAATTGCAAAGTCATAATAATTGTACTGTTACCTCAATAAATACTACAGAAAGTGTGCAGTGTTCAACCCAATTGAGAGGTATAATGTGTTCTACTATTTTTAATGTATACAGTTTGTAATTTATTCTACCCTATTCAATGCCTACACATGCCTGTGTGTGTGTGTGTGTTGGAGAACAAGACAGAGGTGTGAAAGATTGTTAGACTTTGAGTGAAACAGAAAAAAGCAAACAAGCAATAGTAACTGACCTACCGCTGAGTCTAAGCAGTTTGTCGTGCTGAGCATTTGAGTTGAAATTCTTTTATCTGTTAGCTGTAATGTGACAACAGCTTCTGGAAAACCACTGGAGGCAACCTGAAATCTTTGTTTACAAGGACGCAAGTTGTTATTTACTAGAATCATTTGCGGCATAGTGTGCAAGGCTGTTTAACTCTCAGATCATTGTTTCTCTTTCTCTCTTAGGTAATTTTGACAGAGATGAACTCGGGTGGGTTCCAGCGCTCTTTCTCTGATGAAGATGACATGACCAGTATATCAGAGAGTGATGTCATCTACGCCTTCCAGGTTCCCCCTCACTTCACCAGAGGAGGTTCCATGCGGTTCTCAGGTAAGCATAGTCATACACACTAGACATGGGGCCGATATAAGATTCTGACAGTATTGTAACCTTGGATAAAAATATCACAGTGTTGTGGTTACTGCTCTAAAATTTATTCTTTTTAAATGTCTAGGTAAAAATTAAAAACTTTTTTCCCTTTTGAACACAATATATTTTATTTTGAGAAACATTTACAATATTTTGGAACAGTAAACATGTCAGGCTAAACAATTCAAATGAATCGTTAACTTTTGCTGTCTTATTAGTTTAAAATAGTTTTCTTTACAATTTAAAACAGCGTCTTCGGATATCTTTTCTGCTGGAGATACTATTGTCCTAAAAAAAAAAAAAAAACGTAAATAAAAAAATCTTACACATACCTTAGGAACGGTATAGCAGAAGATTTTGGCGGTTTTAAAACCTTGACTATTCCAAACCGCAGTATACCTTGACATCGGTTATTGTCCCATGCCTAATATACTCTATAAGTAATTTAAGCTGCTGCAGGAGCTAAGAGAAAGCACTCTTCATTTGCATAAAGTTGAAGGACTTTAAACTTTGTCACATCACTCGACATGCCCACATTTGGTCGCCAATAGTTGCTCTCACTTGTGTAGCTGGAGGTTGCTCTCAGTTTAAATGAACAATCTCTTCACTTTGTCAATGTGTGTTGCTTGTAGTGTTAGCTACTGTAGCTTACGAACAAACCACTTGCCTTGCCTGTAAAATCTACTGACATGTATTTTGTCTTTATTTAAGAATGTGCATATCAGAACTGAGGTGGCGCGGTGGCACAGTGGATAGTGCTGTCGCCTCACAGCAAGAAAGTTGCTGGTTCGAGTCTTGGCTGGGTCACTTGGCATTTTTGTGTGGAGCTTGCATGTTCTCTCTGTGTTGGCCTGGGTTTCCATGTTCAAAAGACATGTGCTATAGTTGAATTGGGTAAGCTAAATTGTCTGTAGGGTGTGAATGAGAGTTTGTGGGTGGTTCTCAGTGATGGGTTGCAGCTGGAAGGGCATCCGCTGCATAAAACATATGCTGGATAAGTTGGCGATTCATTCTGCTGTGGCGACCCTTGATTAATGAAGAGACTAAGCCGAAAAGAAAATTAATGAATAAATCACAGAACTGAGCCAGATGCAATATGTATATCGATGCATAGCCAGTGATACGGTACATAAAAAATACCCATGAAGCAGCTGTTGATAAAATCCATCTTGGATTTAATTCTGTTCAGCACAATGTGATTTAGATTTCATATAATTAAACAACAAAAGAACTGTCATGCTCAGTTCTTCTAACATTGACTTAAAGGAATGAAATTGATATTACCCCGTATGCCCCATTCACACTACAAGCGGCATAAAGCACCAAAGCGACCAGCGATCATTCATTTCGACTGTGGAAACTGGATGTGGCCGTGACAAATTTGAGAATCCTTCAACTTTATGCAAATGAAAAGTGACTTTCTTGAATGACAGCCAAAACAAGCATCAGTAGAGCTCACGTGATCGTGATCCTCTCTCAGCTCCTGCAGAGGCCGGTTGTATTCTCTGTGCTGCAGACCTACTGTGCTACTGTGCTTGCCCCTTTTTGAGTTTTTTTTTTCTTTTTCCCTGAACAAACCATCATTATACAATAACTTGCCTAATTACCCTAACCTGCCTAGTTAACCTAATTAACCTAGTTAAGCCTTTAAATGTCACTTTATTCTGTAAAGAAGTGTCTTGAAAAATATCAAGTAAAATATTATTTAATGTCATTATAAAATAAACCACTTATTAGAAATTAGTTACTAAAATTATTATGTTTAGAAATGTGCTGAAAAAATCTTTTCTCCGTTAAACAGAAATTGGGGGAAAAAATTTACAGGGGGGCTTATAATTCTGACTTCAATTGTTTATTTTAATGAATATAAACATGAATCAGGTTTACAGTAATTACATTTTTATTTACAGTCACCACAAAGTAGTGGTGTTTTTTTAACATTAAATCTGAATTACACTTTAGAACAAATTCAAACAAATAAAATATGCATGAAAAAACACTTTACAAAATTACAAATGTATAAACAGCATCAAAGTGACCCTTTGAGTGCAGAAGAAGTGCATCTTTTAATTATGCTTGTTTTGTTTTTCCTGTGTAGGACAAATCATTCCATTGTTTGATATTTTTATGTCTAATCAATTATTGACCTCTACTAGTGTGAAGTTTAGAACTATTAAAACTTAAGAACTGACAGTGAACGTGAATTTACTAACTCATTATTAACTGACAGTTCCCTCACTTCATTTCCCATCTACCCCCCGTCTGTTTGATTACGGGCCCAGCTGAAATCACTCCGCCATCTATTTAAGCAGATTGGTTTGTTTCATTCTTTGCGAAGTCTTGTTTGCTACTAGTTGACATTTCTGAGCGTTTATACACTACTTTGATTTTCCTGTTGTGACCTTGCCTGTTTAGTGTCCTCTGCTGGTTAAAAGAGGGAATCACAGAGTTTGTCTCTGTGACAACTAACACGCTCTGTGCTGGATTTCAGACCTGCTTTCAGTTGATCTATTGCACAGTTCCTCTAAATAGCAATGCACCAACAAATCGCCTTAACACACCTCTTTTTTAGACCGAAACACCCATGAGTCTACAAAGTGGCGCAAATGGATTTGCTATTTAAACAACGTGGCGCAAAACAACAAAATTACTGTTGCGCTGGTCTGAAAAGAGCAACACGTGACAGCAAACATGTCTTGTGCCTTATTGCACCAGATGTATGATAGGGCCCTAAAGGCTGATTTAAGTCGTGTTCTAAATAAAAGTATTGGCACTGGATAGAAGGAATACTTTCCATATTAAAATAAGTTTTTGTTCTAACCAACATCTGGAATTTATATTTTAGAAACAGCTTCTATTTTTTTATGCAGCTGAACATAAACTGTCAATGATCACCTCAGGTACACCTCATGTGTTTTATTCAGTGTTAAACGGCAATATTTTGAGTGTGAATGTCATTTTACATGACATTTATTGCTATACTACTGAAAGCAGCAGCAGTTACTTCACCTCTGATCTTGAAAATAAAATAAACCATTTGAAATTGAGCTTTAAAACTGTGACTCAAAACCAACACATACTGTATCAGCGATTCAGCATGTACATTTATTAATTTTAGAGAGGTTTAATATGTATTAACTACATTATAAACCTTACCATTTCATTGAAGTGCAATAAGTGCACTATTCTGTGCTTCTGAATGTATCATGCAGCATGTTGTTAGGACACGGGGTTACAATGTAACCTGCTCACCTAATGTTTATGTTCAAAATATCCATATTATTTGATAATTAATAATCACCTTATGTGAACTCTGAATCTGTGTCTATTTTGGATCTGCTACTGTTCACCGTAGGTTGCATTTCGGTCCTGACTAAATGAATGAAATATACTGTTTTTCACCAAGGCAAACCGAGGTGCTGAAATACAATTGGCTAAACTGTCATTGGGCAGGTTAAAGGGACTAAAACAAACACAGACATTCCGGCACGTTACACATTTTCAAAGAAGAATAAACATAGCATTGTTTTTCAGATAAACATGAATGCTCACTTAGCATGTTTCTTAAATATCTGCAAACATATTATGGTATGTTTATGCTTTAGTAGATTTAAAAACTTACACAGCACCTTTCTAAAGTACCTTTCTAGAAGGTTTCTTTCTAGAATGACATATGAACTTTTTAAGCATCATGTGCTAATAAATCAAACTAATGTGTAGTAAAATCAATTTGAAGAGTTTAGAATTGATTGAATGTTCATTATCTACAGCAGTAGGCATTATTTTGTTCTCCGACTACTTAATAAGCAGAAGCTGTCACTCGACCACAATTTTAATGTCATTACCAACAAACAATTTCACACAACAACTGTTCACAAGAAGTTTTCCAGCTGGCTTAAAAATGTTTTGCATATGGTCAATTAAACAATGTACTACATTGTTGTTGTTGTTGCTATAAAGATTTCTGCTCTTAATTTCACAAGGTGTATAAATAAATATAGCCAATTTACCAGGATGCTGAAGACCCTTAAAAAATTCATTAAAATATTAGCCTAGAGATATCACAGACAGATCTACTTTTTTCTGGACACTTCTCTCAGCAATGCCTGCCAGTCTAGAGACACATTTTATATGTGACATTACAAAAAATATTTGCTTAAATAACTTTTAAAGAAAAATGTAGACGTGAAAGGCAGCGTGCTGTAAAATATGGCATTATAGAGAGTTATTTACACAGGAGTATCTCAAGTACGCAGTGACTTCTCAGCCCAGTGATGCATGTACTGTATAAGAAGGAACTTTTTTCCTTTTATAAATGAGCTTACTTTTTTCCCTGGCTACATTTTTTGCACTATATATTTTAAGTTCACTGGAAGGTCTAAAGAAAACTTTCACCTTAAAGATTTAGATGCTCTGTTGAATTACAGATAAAACTGTGTTTACAGAGCTTCAGATAGCGTGTTTGTTTAAAATGGCTGTCAGGTGTTCGTCTGAAGATTGATATCAGTGCAAATTGTGCTCACGGAGGATTCATGAAGAATGGAGGTTGTCAAAAATGGAGGACGAAAGAAAAAAAAAGTGACAGGGCTGGTCTTCTTGTATTCAAAAACATTGCTTTTGCCATGATGAGAAGCTTCATGTAGTCAGAATTGAATGGAATGTTTTTTTAAATAAATTATCATATTAATAAAAAATATTTTAGATAATAAATAATCAACTAAAACATAGTGATTCAAAATATACTTAAACCTATGATGAAAATCATCTTTTGCAAGCTGTTTGGACAGAACTGTGTGTAGATATAGTGTGTCCACAGTCATATTGGGGTGATATACTGTAAACACAATAAGTCTCTTTTTTTAGATTTCCTGATGTTAAAGCAGGATTCAAATCCCTCACATTTTGAGGTCCACCGGAACATGACAGGAGTGCAGTTTCCCCGCCTCCAAATTGATCGACAGCAATGTGTTAATATGTCTCTGTAGTAATGTGCATAATCATTTCCACAAGACGGGACATGCACAAAGCAACCAGGAATGAAAGATCTGTTTAGTCACATCAAAAGTGATCAAGAATGAGTTTTACGAACGTTTTTAAAATAGTGCATGTTTGTAATGAACTACAGCAATTTACTTCAGCTTTACTTATCACCACAGCCATGTGTCAGTTTGTGGACATTAAATTAGGCTTATTTTGTACATTAACATAACAGATATCCATACAGCAGTGGATATTAACATGTATCCTCTGACGTTTGCAGTGCAAATACAGTGAAAAGTTCGACGCATGCATTGTGTGTGTGTGTGTGTGTGTGTGTGTTTGTGTGTGTGTGTGTGTGTGTGTGTGTGTGTGTGTGTGTGTGTGTGTGTGTGTGTGTGTGCATGAACTTTGTAATGACATTATGTGTGACTCATCACAGAGAGGCTTGAGTTATCTCCACAACAAATACATCAAATAATCATTGGGAAAGTTCTTACTGTAGTGTTTCTTACAAACGTTATGTGAGATCTGCTTCCTTTGTCACTGTGCTGTTTATCTGAAGCAGCCAAGATGGAGATTGAAGCTCACTCTGACAGGCACGTGGGAACGGTGGGCAGGAAGAGCTAGCATTAAAAGGCACAGGCAACAAAAACAGCTACATTGTGTTCAGAGCAGAAAATTCCAACATTCTAAAATGTATAATAAATAATTTAATGAGTGTTTTGAGCTGAAACTTTACAGACACATTCTAGAGACACAGACTTCTCTTAAAAGATTGAATGAATGAATGAATGAAACAATCACTCTCTATGGCACAGGTCATTGGCTCACAAATGCACAGAACTCAGGATTTATAAAATAAAAACACTTATTATTACAAAAAGTACTTACTACATACACAGGTCCACAAAACTCAGGTTGGACATGGAGATGGAGGTGTTGACAATACAATACCGCACAGAAAGCAAACGGAATACCGAGTTATAAATATATTGTACACAATACACGATTAGTCAGATTACAAACAGGGGTGACACAACAGGTGGAACTCATAATCGTTAACATACAGTGGAAACAAAAAAAGGGGTCACATGACAAAAACACCCACATGGAACATGGCAAAAGCTAACATCACTTGACACAACAAAACACAGACACACCAGACATGTTCCCATATTACAATATGTACAGATAAATTATAGGCAAACACTTTAAGTCAGAAAATCGTTTGGTGTGCAAACTCTCTGAATTATATAGCTGTTGAGTGTTCATTCTTTTACACTCGTTATTGTGGTACATTGTGGGATTGATTAAGTACACAGAACATTCACCAGGGTTTCTAACACCACTACCAAATGGCTGCTTCCTCAAGTACACTATTTAAGGCAGAGGTGCCCAAACTTTTTTTTTTTTAAAGGGCCAAAAATACACACATATCATCAAGAGTGGTGGGCCAAATGTAAATATACCAAACTATATTACAATAAAGTTGCCATGGGTAATTTCCTAAATTATTTAATAATATTTTAATATAAATAGAAAACATTGCCCTAAATCATAATAACTAAAGCAGTATAACTTTTTAAATCATAAATAATTGCAATAAAACATAAGCAATCACATTTATAGCACAGTGGAAATCAATCCTGAATACACCAGTCAAGCAGATTCTGTTAGTTTTATATGTTTCGTATTTTCAATGAAAATAAAAGGAGGCACAACAGTGAAGATGATGCTCACATGAACATGTAGCTACATGGCGCTTCAATATTTTTGTGTCTGTTAAGTTGCAGTGGCAGTTCCTTAAATCATGTTTTCATTTTATTGTTAAGAAAGTGAGACAATGTAGCCAGGGTGATGTTTCCTTTGAAGATTTACCCGATGTGTCTTTTGGAGTTTGTTTTTCATATTAAACTTGCAAAGTCTGAATTAACAAGAAGCGGAGGCAAGACTGAACTTTGTGCAGGCTACTTAATATTGAGGAAAAGCCCCAATCAGATCTCCGTTTTTCCCCATCCACACTGACACGGAGCAGCAGCATTTTAAAATGAAAATGGCATCTTCTGCGTTTTCAAAAAGCTCAGTTTTTGACGTTCAAAAACTCCAGCGTAGTGTGGACTGATGGCGTAACCAAAGCAAAACCTATGCGTTTTAAAACAAAAATGTATTCATGTAAATGGGGCTTTAGGCTGCAAGAACATATCAGCTTCTTTCTTAGCAGAAGACATACGTATATAAATGCGCTATATAGTTACCTTTCTTACATACAAAATGCTTCCCAAACATAGGAATACATAAAAATGAAGTAACAGTTGGAATAGTTCATAACATACAATTATTATATATTGTTTACTGCTCATCTGGCTATCAGTAGTTGGCTAATGAGTGTATTTTAACACCTTATTCCATCCCTTTAAATTACATTGCTGATGGAGTTTAATACATTTATATCATTAAACTTACTTTAAGAATTATCAGGTAGCATCAGCATAACAATGAACACAGATTGTGCCATAATAAATGCATAAATTAAGGATAATCTTGAAAATACTGAATTACAAGTGTAATGAAATGTTAAGCAAATCTGACTCTTATACTGTAGATCCAGACATTGCTTACAGTTAGGCCTTTTGTACTGCAATGTTTTTTCCCTTGGGCAATTTCCAATCAGATGAGATTGTGCTGGGTGTCTGCCAAGGATTTCTTATAGAAAAAAATGAACTTGTGTTTGTGTTACATTTAGAAATTGATCCAGTATTACATCTGATAAAAAAATAACAACACTGAGATTACTGCAAAGAAAGACAAATGGATTGGGAATTAAAGCGTCTGCTCTTGTTCTTATCTGTATCTAGCTTTCTTCCTTCCAAATAAACTTATTGTAGTGTAACATTCCTCCACAAACAGGATAACTAAGGGATATGTATGCAAATTCAGTTGAAGTACATTCTTTTTGCATTTGTATTACACTTTGTATAAGAGTAATTGGTTGATGGAGCTTCAAGGGATCTTAAAACTAGACTTTAATGACCAAGTTCATGGTTACAAGAAAGAAGAGAGAGAGAAAGAGAGAAAAACAAAGTGTCAGTAAGTAACACTGGACATAATTGTGAGTCAAATGATTAATCTGTCTGTCTCTGCTTAGCCTGACCGGTGGACGTTTTAAAATTAGCAGAATTGTGTGTTGAGATATTGAGGCATGCAGACAGTATTTTTACTTGACCAACTTTTTATTGAGAACATTTGATTCGGCCCTGCTGCAAGAGATTATTTATTATTATGACTTTTTTTACAGAGATATTGATCACTCCTATTAATCAGTTCATTTTAAGACTAAAGATTACTTCATTTTTTCTCCAAATGTCACACTCTCCAGTGCTTTTGACCTGGTTGTAAAATAGTTACCACACAGATAGATGGTGCTGCCCGACCCTGTCATGAGCCTCATTTCTTTTACAAGCTGCAGTATAGTAGAAGTGTTCATCAAGCGGTGAGAAACTTTTAAATAACGTTATAAATAACTTTTTGCTGACTTTGCTTGAAGGCATGTTAAATATGCAAACAGTTACTACTGCAGCAAAACTTTAAGAAACAGTTTAGACTCTTTGCCTCTTCAGTGGTGAAAGTAACCCATCAACACTAAAATATGGGTTCTGTTTCTATTTAATCCTCACATATTTTCATTCACTTATTAAGAACTTTGTTAAAGGAATAGTTCACCCAAAAATGAAAATAACCTCATCATTTTTTCTCCCATGTGGTTTTAAACCTTTATGAGTTTTATTCTTCTCTTAAACAAAATATGTTTTGGAACATGCTGCTTGCAAGCACCCATCAACTTCCATAGTAGGGAAATAATACTATGGAAGTCAATAGCTGTTATCATTTTTCAAAATATCATATTTTGTGTTCAATTATTGAATTTAACTTTGATGTAATTTCCAGTATGTTGTAATAAATTACATATTTCATGCTTTGTTTATTCTCCACAAATAAACAGGTAGCACATCATAATAATAATATAGATTAACTTGCACGCATATCCACATTAATAATCTGTGACAAATTATACTGTAGATTAAAGTGCTCGCATATCTACACCATTATTACTGTAGTAAATTAGCTCAAGGTTATTCTTCCCGCGCCTTTCCCGCTGTTATAATGTTGCGAGTTATGATTTAGATTTCAATGCTCGCGTACCTTCTGGAACATTATATAGTGGACTAGCTTAGCGGGAGGAAGATTTATTTGAACGGGGCTTCAAATTAATCGACTCTTTTGATCCGAACAAACTAATCGTTCAGCGATGCTTTCAACATAAAATTTGAGTAGGGTAGCAAGATCAAAGTTCAAGACATTAGATTCATTAATACACACAGGCACAGTATTTAGCCGAGAGACACGGAAACCACGGCACAGTATTTAGCCGTTCATGAAGGCTCATATGCGTTTGTTTCCATCATCCACAGGGTTTGTTGCATGTTTTCCCCCGCGATCTTATCAGGGCCGATCATACAGCAAAGCTGTGTGCGTGCTGCTAGCATTTTTGTCGGGAGAGCAGCACGAGAATTAGAGAATGGCGGACGCTGTCTTTCATCAGGAGTTCGTTCACATTCAGACACATCGCCGTGCTGCTGTGTTTGCCTAAATCCTCCAGATTACCAGCAGGGTTAATGGTTAAAATAGACGGGTCAGGAGACCTGCTGCACTGAGTCTGCTGGATACGGGGATTGAGGGAGAAGTACTCATTTATAGTGTTTACATGAACACACATCTTTATAATGATATAAATTGTGGTTGTCTGTATATGAAATTACGAATAACAAATGTAGGAGGGCATTAAATCACTGTTCATTTCTTTGCATTTTAACTTTGTAAACTATAAACTCATGCGTCTCCTCTTTGTGTCTCATTTTGTAAGCTAAATGACAACAGCAGTTATTCGCTCCCCTTCTCCCCTGCTGGCCACGCCCACTCCAGCCCGATGCTCGCGGAGCTCCACGCCCATTAATCATGCATCTTTTGAAAAAATTCTGAAGTAGACTTTAACCGAAAGAGGGGGGTGTCATGGCCCTTTAATTGTGCATGGCACATTCCTTTGGGTCGTAAATACCTTGGAATCAGGTTTTGAGCCTTCTCTGGGCAAAGTTGGCTGGTTGTGGAATAAAATGCAAAATATTTATGTGTCTGGTCGGCCATATTCGTTACAATGTTAATTTAAATACCTGAAATATCTCAAATGATCTTTTGGAAGAACACTTACTTTGCCATTCCAGGTGACTTAATTCATTAGTTTATTTGAGTCATTGCAGAGATGTATGGATGCAGTCGTCCAAGCTCATGAGAGTCAAACACAATATTAATTCTTTTTCCACTGCACCATGACTTTATATTCTATACTGTGCATAATTTATGTTAAGTGCCAAAACTTTTGTCTGAGCAAAGTCTGCCCTTATTGTCCTATTTAAGTAATTAAAGGGGTGGTTCAGAGTGTATTTTTGTTGCTTGGTTGTGTTTAAAAGATGCAAATCATGCTTCATTTGTAAAAAAATCACGTATTTTTTTTCCTATACAGGTATTCTACTTTGATTATATACAACAACTCAGCTAACATGAAAACGAAAATCATATTCTTATAATAATATAATAATATAATCTAACCCTCAAGAGGCTCTGATTGGTAAGCTAACATAATGTGCTGGAAAAGTATCTAATTATGTACCAGGAAAAGTGTCACACCTCCACAAGCATGCACAGTGCCTCTGCTGTGTATGTCAGTAAGAGTAACTGTTAGTAACTGTTCTGTCTTAATCAGACAGAAAATGAAAAGGACACAGCTGAACCTCACGCCTGCTCTCTAAAATAAAATCTGACAAGTGTCTTTCACTATATTCGAAATAGACAAATGTAAGTTTCACATATCTTTTACGAGTTTGTTATTTGAGATTTAGAATGCAAGGAAAGCGTCCGCATAGAGACACTGTTGCGCTGGTGAGGATTGTGGGTGTTTAAACCGGTTTGATGGGAACATTTAAATTCAAATATGAAATATAAATGCATGTGGTGAATGTGCATCGTTTTTTGTTGTCGCCAAACTTTGTTGGCTGTAGGCTTTGCTAAAAAAGCCAATGGGCCTTATCATACACCCGGCGCAATGTGGCGCATGGTGCGACGCAATTGTTGTTTGCTAGTTTCAGTTTGGCGCAAGAGTCGTTTTGACGTTTTGCGGAACTCTGTTTAAATAGCAAATGCATTTGCGCTCATATGTGCTTCCAAAAGCGTTCTGATCTAAAAAGGGGTGCATTGCTGGCGCGTTGCTATTTTGAGAAACTATAATAGATTGTTCAACAGACCAGAACAAAATCGGTCTATTGTCCAGTGCAGAGCGCCATAGTTGTGCGCCTCGCTTACACATTGCTTAATACAGACAGAATGTACAACAATAAACAAATATCTTTACAAATGAAAAAGAATAAAAATATTAAGGATATATAAGGATTATTAAGGATATATATATATATATATATATATATATATATATATATATATATATATATATATATATATAAAGGATTAAAATATTACAAAACATTATTTTGTAGCCTAGATAAATATAAAAATTATACTTTCATTCCTTCTTCATCTCCAGGGGGGCTTTTTTCAGTTTGTTCATGACAATTTGCTTTTGTATAATGTTATTATTATTATTAGCAGTATTATTTATTATATCCATATTTATATTTGTTTTATTAAAAAACAAGCTTAAATTTGCCCACCTGTCAGGTTTTTGACCATATGGGGCATAGCATGTGTATTTGGATATTACTCAGTTGTTTTGAACACACTTCGTTATAAGTGTACATTTATTCATTTGCTGGAACTAAAACTGAATTTAGAAATAGTTTTGAAACAAATCTTTGCGCTTAACAAACAAAACAAATTTTTTAGGCTAATGGATGTCTGTGCGTACAACACGTTTCCCTATCCACGAGAGTAAAAGCGAATGTACATGAGGAGGCTCATCCCTCATTCTCACGCTGTAGATGCTCTGTTTAACTGTTTTCTTGCTAGTGAAACACTCAGTTTTTCCACTTACAAAGTCGGTCATATAAATAGCAAAGGCGCTATGGTGCGACGCAACTGACTCTTTAAGGGTAATGGGAGATGAGACTCTGGTTTATTCTCAAAACACACCTAAAACTCATTAAGAGAATAAGCTTAACCCTTTAAGACCATGTGCCGCAGCGCAAAGTGGATTTTTCCATCCTTAAATTAGCAAAAGTGGATTCTAACATGCCCTAATCGTCAAAATGAACTTTGAGCGTATTACATTTAGAGATGTTGTTTATGTTCACACAGCACATTAACTAAAGTTTAAAATATATCATAGCAAACCACCCCTTTAAAAATCAAGGCATGATCATATTTTATTTTGTTAAAATAAGCGTAATCTACAGGCCCTTCTCTTATTTATATAAGCCACTTCTGATACCAAATGATAAACTAGAATTCAAGTTATTATTTCTTGTTCCTAAAACTTGGATGGGTGACAAGACTTTTGTCAGTTAGTACACACAGTAGTTGTAACTTAAGTATACAGTCAATTAGCTCATTATTGTTTTTGTCCAAAAAAAGCTACTTTTAGGAGGTGGTAGAATATTATGTATTGGGTAACACTTTAACAAGATGTCCTTGTTTTATGTAACTACATATTTAAGTATGTAGTATGAGTATGTTCATTTCATGTAAATACCTTTACCACTGTAGTAGGTTTAGTACATGTAATGAGGACATCATAAAGTATAATGTTACCATGTATTGTTCTTTTTTTTTTTAATTACTAACACTGTTTTGTCAAAGTGTGTCCTAAAGTGTGGCTTTAATCAAGCTTAAATAGTTAACTTAAATAGGTTTTTGACCAGTGAATGTCAAAGATATTTGTTGTCCATTGTTTGAAATCATGCTTCTGAGGCAGTGTGTTGCATTATGTTTTCACAAAATACAGTTTATAAGTTTGATTGAAGCTATGTGGGTGCTCTGTTTTTTTTTTGTTTTTTTTTTCTTGTTTTATTTATCAGTAAACCAAAGTGAAAATAGATGACAATAGATGTTCCTGCTGTTGGTATTACACCTCATCTGATGGAGCTCAAATGTAAACAGAAACAAGGAACTGTTTATATCTGTTACCATAAACACAAAATATGATTTTTTTGCCACACACAAACATCTGCTTACCTCTCAGCATAAAAAATACAATAATTTTCCACTCCTTTGTTTATAATCGATATAGCCAATAATTTACAGTAAAATTACACACCATATGTGGTGATATACCACTTGTCATTGCATATAGTAAAATGAATTTGTACCTCTATAAACAAATTGTTTATTTGAATTTTATTTATTACGTATATGATATTATCACAATATTATACAAAAAAGATATTAGTGTATTGCTTTATTGTATATACATGTTCAAAATAAACAGATGTTTCAACCAAATTAAATTGCAAAGTATATCTCACCGGTTCTACACCACACATCCCACTCAGAGCTGGGATTGGTGATTCTTTGCATGGGAGTCGGTTGCTCTTACATGGAGGCTAAAGACCATGGCCTCTAGCGTCTGTTGCTAGAGCATCTTTAGAGCACAGAAGAGTGAGGTTTTCATTCATAGCACTGTGCTAGCTGGACTCTGTTACACTCAACCCCCTAAGCCTCACTCCCATCTCTGCGAGCCCCCATGTGTAATCCACCGGTCCTATTGCATCCAACCCATGCTGAGCTGGGATTGAACCTGTGATTCTTTGCATGGGAGTCGGTTGCTCCAACCTGGAGGCTGGGCTCTAGCACCTGTCACTAGAAACACCTTTAGGGGGCAGAGGAGTGAGGTTTTCCTCTATAGCACTTCGCTAACTGGCCTATGTTACACTTAACCCCCCTAAACCTTACTCCCATCCCGGACGAGTCCCCACGTGTAACCCACCAATCCTATCCTATTGCACCCAACCCATGCTGAGCTGGGATTGAACCGATGATTTTTTGCAAACACAGGTTTACCAACACAGCACTTCACTAGCTGGCCTCTATATATATATGTATATATATATATATATATATATATATATATATATATATATATATATATATATATATATATATATATATATATATATATATATATATATATATATATATATATATAGTTGAAGTCAGAATTATTAGCCCCTTTTAATTTTTTTTTTCTTTTTTAAATATTTCCCAAATGATATTTAACAATTTAACAGAGCAAGGAAATTTTCACAGTATGTCTGATAATATTTTTTCTTCTGGAGAAAGTCATATTTGTTTTATTTCGGCTAGAATAAAAGCAGTTTTTAATTTTTTTAAAAACAATTTTGGGACAAAATTATTAGCCCCTTTAAGCTATTTTTTTAGTCTATATAGTCTACAGAACAAGCCATCGTTATACAATAACTTGCCTCATTACCCTAACCTGCCTAGTTCACCTTATTAACCTAGTTAAGCATTTAAATGTCACTTTAGCTGTACAGAAGTGTCTTGAAAAATATCAAGTAAAATATTATTTACTGTCATCATGACAAAGATGAAATAAATCAGTTATTAGAAATAGGTTTCTAAAACTATTATGCTTAGAAATGTGCTGAAACAATCTTCCCTCCATTAAACAGAAATTGAGGGAAAAAATAAACAGGGGCTCTACTAAGTCAGGGGGGCTAATAATTCTGACTTCAACCGTATATAGGTAACCCTTTACAAAAAAGTCTCATTAGTAAATGTTAGTTAATGGATTAATATAAAATGTGAGAATAAGCAAATTTGTTACAGTAACTGTTAATATTAGTAAAAAATAAAATAAAAAAATGAAATTGTCAATGTTTGAACTATTAAGCAAACCAATTAAGTTTCCAAGCAATTTGCACTGTGTTGAACCACACAAAAATGCAATGTAAATATTCTAAGAAAAATAAAATACAAAATTATGTAATAAATAATTACTCACTGTATTTTTAAAGTGCCCACAAAGTCAGTATTGTGCATGTTCATTAACAAAAATATTGAATACTGATTATGGGCATCTATGTCTAGGTTTATATAGCACATTTTCGTTTTTGTACATTTTAAGTATAGGCTCACATTTGAAGGCAGGAACGCTAGCTTTGACTCTTTTCCAGTAGATATATGCCAAGTGTCCTCCCTTGAGGAGATATGATTGACAGACAAGGTTAAAGGGCGATCAGGCTGAACTGTTCTTGGATCAGCTTACATCTAGATCTTTCTGAAACTTAAGTTGATAGAGGTTTGGTGAGGTCATATGTAACTGAGCAAAAGCACACTCTGGTTTTCTGATGGTGTGTAATCCTTGTGCAGACTCTGGACTTTCCAACCCAGACAAGTGATGTATTTATTTTTCATGCACTGCTCTTTTACTGCCTCTTTAATAAATTACGTGAATGTAATGTTGCACTTAGACTTGTCATCATCCTTAGAGTTTTTCAGTTTTTCTGTGGAAAGTGACCAACTCTGGTATGTGGAATTAGTATAATTAAGTTAGCTAACTTATAGTTAAGTTAGGTCCAACCACACACACATATATACAGTTGAAGTCAAAATTATTAGCCCCCCTTGATGTTGTCTTATTTGTTTTATTTCGGCTAGAATAAAAGCTGTTTTTATTTTTTTTAAAAGCCATTTTAGGGACAAAATTATTAGCCCCTTTAAGCAATATTTTTTCGATAGTCTACAGAACAAACCATCGTTATACAATAACTTGCCTAATTACCCCAAGCAGCCTAGTTAACCCAATTAACCTAGTTAAGCCTTTAAATGTCACGTTAAGCTGTATAGAAGCGTCTTGAAAAAAATCTCGTCATCATGGCAAAGATATAATAAATCAGCATCTTGGCAGAAATGTGTGTAAGTTCCTACAGATAACTGAATCTGAAATATACCTTTAAAGTCAAAGTGGAACACATGTGGCTCTCACAACAAAATTAGTCTTGTGAAGAGATGCTGCATTCTTCCTGATGGTCAGATGACCTTCACGTATTTTTAATGGTAAATTATTTAAACATAACAGCATCCATAAGGATTTATTGTTTTTCCCCTTTTCACAATATATACTCTCCATAAAGACTTCACAAATATACGTTGCCCAATATAAATAAAATAGATTTTAATAAGAATTTCAGCAAATAAACACCGTTTATGTGTTTATGCCTTTATTAAGATTTTCATGATAATGTTTACTTTCACCGTTTCATTTAGGGAAACTCCTGAGGTAAATAAGTTATGTCTTTGAACTTTAAAAATAAACCTATATAAAATGCTGCACTTCCCATCTCCAGTCCCAATGACTTCTGGGACTTCCACAGCAAGTTCGATGCTCAAGTCTGCATCCATGCGTCCTCGATTCCAAGAATACATCCGGGAAGTTTCACGCGTCCTCTGTTTTGCGGTCTTGAGTATTGGAACCGAACTTTGACAATTGATGAGGATGTTTGACTATAACACGAAGATGCAAGACTGCTGAAGAACACATACTGAGAAACAGCCATTCTGGTGGACTACCATTTCATTTTTTCAATAGGTCAGCTATGTTCTGGATTACTAGGACTTTAGACAGCACTATTTAGATTTTCAGAAACTCTTGGTAAAGTGTAGTCGTGTGCATGCTTGAGTTTTTGGCTTATGATGTCAGCACACTGTTTTCTCCTTTCTGATTGGCCAACACTGCTGGGTTCACACTAAATGCAGAAGAGGCAAAGAAGGAAAATTCTACACGTTTATGGCAAATGCTTCTTGTATTTAACATTATTAACTTCACTCTGTTCTCGTGTTTGCATTGACTTGTATGCAGTTAAATCGCGAAAATACACAATTTTCCCATTTGGTGAGAACCCAGCATGGTGTCATTATTACTCCCTGTTGGTTGGACATGCCCGTAACATTCATCACAGTGCATTTTTGGTGTTTTTATGTGGACAGAGACTTTTTTTTTTTTACTGAAAATGAAAAAAACATGGTTATAGCTGTGCATGTGTGGACATGTTTCCAGAGCTTCTCCATGAGGCTCCAGACTTGTTCCGCTCTTATGGCTTTTAGAGCAACCCAACTTGCTACAGTGACATACAATAGTAAAACCATGAACAGGAGAATTCTCAACATCCAAAAGAACTGCATTGATCTTTAAAGGCATTGAAGTGTGGGTTAGTGTTACTGTGTGTGTCAGTGAAGGCCAAGTTTAATTAAGGCTCTCACAAGCTCACAGTTTCCCTCTTCAATCTGCTCCAGCTGGCTCTCAAATAAGACGCAGACAACTAAGGCCTTCTGTGTGTGTGTGTGTGTGTGTGTGTGTGTGTGTGTGTGTGTGTGTGTGTGTGTGTGTGTGTGTGTGTGTGTGTGCGTGTGTGTGTGTGTGTGTGAGAGAGGGAGAAACCACTTTCATCCTGCCTTAAAGGAAAGATACTGTACAGTACATAAGCTCTTGGAAGCTGGTATTTTGTTGAATTTCTAATCATACATTTATCCAGAACTACGCATTTTTGTGGTGTTTATCAAATAGTATTTATCTAACTGTTTCCATATAGTAGAAAGTACCAAAGTATAGGTGTAAAAAGCACAGATATGTTGGCACCAATAGCCAATAGGTTAAGCGTGTCAACACCTAGCACTGAGGTGCTCACAGTCACCCGAGTTTGATTCCCAGCTGATCCATTTGATTCCTTACCTATCACTCCCCTCTCACTCTGTTCCTTAGGATTTCATGTCAATACAATCCACTGTCCTGTTCATTAAAGGTTCACTAAAAATAACATAAAGCATTCCATTTAAAATTTTAAACATTTCATTAGCCAAATAAAAAGAGTCTGCAAAACTATTAAGCATCACAACCATTTCAACATAATAACAATCATCATTTTACAATGATTTCTGCATGATCATGTGAAAGTGTATGATCATCATGAACACTGTAATAATGCCTGCTGGAAATTCAGCTTTTCAATCACATGAAAACAGTAAATTTTCAAAAGAGTAATATACTAAATAATATTTTGAAAAATTACAATAGTATCTCACTATTTTACTGTAATTCTAATCCAATAAATGCCTTTTAAAATGAATTAACATTCAAATTTACCACAAATAAATATGCATAGTTTTTCCCATTAAAAAATCACATTGAAAGACTTTTACAGAGATTAACTAAAATATCAAAATTATATACTACTATTTGACCCTTTTATTTCCGACTGACATGCACTGTTGTCTTTTAGATTTTTTTTTTTTTAACTTGGCATGTGCCAATCACCAAGTAAATAAAAGAGAAGTTAGACTGATGCTGAAAAAAGTGAAATGCTGTATGCTTGAGCTGTCTGTGTTCCATCTATGTTCACATGTTTATCAGCATGCTTTCCTCTATTTCTCTTTTATAGGGTATCATCACTCCCTTCCCTCCTCCCCATACACTGCAGATTTCAAAGGTCACAGGCTACCGCCATCAGGGACGTTATCAACAGAATTCTTGAATCATGGGGGCTCTTCAAAAGTCCTTCTCTTAATCTGCAATGTTGCTGGCTCTGGCCAACAGGCTACAAGGTAACTTAAGCACTGTGTCTTATCACTGTCTTGTCTGTCATCTTTTTCTTTTTGTCAGTTAAACCATTTAAGTCCAGTTTGAAGTCCTTTCTTGGAGGTTCAATGTGAGTTTAGGTGAGTCAGAGCAGTGACTCAGTTAAGTATTGTTTAAAATTAATCCTGGCCTATAATATTGTGTGAACTTGACTGACTTGCATACTTAACATTGCAAGATCATTTAAACAATATTATTTTATTACATGATATGTTTCTGTCCACCTGTTTAATACAAACTTAAGGGCAGGGCTTTCCAAACTTGGTCCTAAAGGGCCAGTGTCCTGCAGATTTTTGCTTCAACTTGCCTCAACACACCTGCACAGAGGTTTCTAAAATACCTAATAAAGAGCCTAATTACAGTAGCTAGTCCAGGTGTCTGCTTGGGGTTGGAGCTAAACATTGCAAGACACTGGCCCCCCAGAACCCCTGCTCTAGGTTAATATATAAAATCATAGACTTGTATTTCATTGCAGACAATGTGAACACAAAATATTTCATGTTAACCTTATTTGTAAATATACTTTACATCGTTTCCTGACATTCAGACCTGCAACACACTACAAAATAATTTGGAACAGGAGCAATTTATGGCTAGTAATCAGGTAAATTGGTCATATAATGATTGGTCAAATTGGTCAAATAATGACGACTTGAAACAGTTGGTATCAACAGGTACTGTAAATATAATAATGATTTGGTACAAAATCAGCATCCAAAATGTTCTAATCCTTTAGGAGCAAACTTTGGCTACTTTGGACTACTTTGGAAAAACAAGTACCACAATATGTTGTTACATCCACAAATATCAGTGAAAATTGTACTATGCAGAAAGGAAGCCCTATGTTAACAGTGTTCAGTGCTGTTGACTTCTCTGGGCTCGGAGGCATCTGGGATAGATAATGGTATGGGGTTGTGTCAGTGCACTTGGCAAAGGTAACTTGCACTACTGTGATGGCACCATTACTGCTGAAAAGTACATAAGAGATGTTGGAGCGCAATGCTGCCTTCTTTTCCAGGTACACCCATGCATATTTCAACAAGACAATGCAAAACCACTCCAACCAAATCTTCACCTCACTTATTCAAGGAATCAGCAGGCCATGGCTCCATTGTGAAATGTCAAATGCCCACACCATCTTCACCACCCCACTGCAGTCCCTACAGCTCAACCAAGCATGCCTCAACCAATCGTTTGATATCTCTCTTCAAAGCCTGTTTTTTTAATAGCAATTTGATAATGGCTTTCAGTAACCAGTAGCTCGTCTTTTCTGCACTTCTCAACTTGTTTTGAGAATAAAGGCCTGTAGATCAAATGCTGCCATAATGCCTGAAATGCCTAAACAGTTAAATGACTGTAAACAGCATCATCTCTCACAAACACACACACACACACACACACACTGCCCAAATCTCAAGATATACATGTGGATGCATATATGGTTTCACTTCCAAATAATTTGGGAACCTTTTAGATCCCGGGCGAACCCCCATTTAATGTTATGATCTCAAAGGTGGTCAGTCAAGGGGGAGGAGAGTAACATTCATTTTGGATACACATAAGCAAACACACAATATCAACCAGTGAGGGAAAAAATGCCACAAATAACTAAAAACAAAAAATGAGTTTTATTTACTAAACATAGTGATAATACGTGCAGTGCAAAAAAATATGTATGTATATATATATAGAACAATAAATATCTACAAAAAATATGTTGAAAATCAAAGGCAACAAATGGAACACAAAATGTTTCAACGGGTAGATGGGAGAGTTGAAGAAATGAGGCACGGGTGGTGTCCAAACAATAGAAATGATGAAAACAAAACAACCTATTCTAATGGCCCGGTTTCTGGATTCTGAATTTATATCAAAATGTAACACACTGGCTGGATTGGAAACACTATGATGCCGTCAAGAGGGACACAGCAAACAGCTGGGCCGCATTAGCCAATAGAAAGCAGCTGTAGAAATGAAAGCAGGAGAAGATAGAGACTAGCTAAAAGTGAAAATAATCATGATCACAAAACAACCCGGGGACATAACACTGGACATATTACAATGTCCTGGCTGTGGAGGAACAGAATACATGTACTTGACTGGCCTGCCTGCAGTCCTGACCTGTCTCTGAATAGAGAATGTGTACAGTAGATGCCTTTTGAAGCACAAAATATAACAATGAAGACCCCGTACTGTTGCCCACCTTAAGTTTGTTAGCAGGAAGAAAAGGCCAAAATTAAACCTCAAACACTTCATCACTTGCTGTCTTTAGTCCCTAAACATCTTTTAAGTGTTGTGAAAAGGAATGACAACATTACAAAGTGATACATGCTTTACTGTTCCAACTTTTTTTAAAATGTGTTGAAAAAAACTAAATTTTGAATATGTTTTTGTTAAAAAACAAACAAACAAATAACAAATATCATGAGGAACACATTAAATAATGTGATGTTTTATTGTCTGCAATGAAATACAAGTTAAAGTAAGTTTAGAAATCACTTCTTAGCCCCTTTAAGATTTTTTATCTGTTTGGCTACAAAACAAACCACTTTTATCCAAAGACTTGCCTAATTATTCTAGCTTACAAAGAAAACCTAAATAATCTAGTTACTTTAAACTAAATACTAGTACTAGTTTTAAAAAAAAGTGTCGAAAAAACTTTTCTCTTTTAAACAGCACTTAGGAAATAGTATTTTTACAAATGTAAGTTTCACAGTTGGGCTAATTTTATTGCCTTTACTGTTTATTTACCCCGCACATATTGTTCCTTGAGTCGTCATTTAGAGATGTAGAAAGACATTCATTCATACAAGTTGGATCAGTCAGCGGTATCAGAATTAATAATCCAAGCAAGTGTAGTGCAGCACAGGAATGCTCTCCTGCTCCACCTGCAGCTGCACTGATCGTCTGCACTCTCGGGAGAGTTGCATCTGCCACAGTCTTCCCCACTAACCTCCAGCTGTCAGTCAAACATGCACACACACACACACACACACACACACACACACACACACACACACACACACACACACACACACACACACACACACACATACACACACACACACATACAGACACACACACATATACATACACACACAGCCTGGCTCCTTCAGCCACGGACACTGGGCTGTGGGTGGAAACAGTTGACGGATATTCCCCTGAAACACCTACAAATGTCAAGATGACATTTTAGGGTCTAAGGAAGGGTGGGGGAACGAGAGAGAGAGAGAAAGAGAGAGAGGGGAAGTGATTGTGCTGCGCCATAATGGCAGATACCTGCAGTTTCTGGCCCACATTTGATCGTAAAACCGGCATTATGCTTGCAATGAAAGATTAAGGAGTTGTATAAAAAGCATAGATTTAATATGTTCATAGGTGAAGGTGAATTGGTTACAGTATTTTACCTTAATTATTTTCCTTGTGCAGCAAAAAAAAAAAAAAAAAAAAAAAATCTATTTGTTATTTGAATCCCCCAACAACCCCTTTACCCCCTTGCAGCTTTAAAAACATTCAAACAACAGTCTGAACTAAACATTAGCTTGGGTCATGTGTAGCTGTAAAAATTACTTTGAAAGTGTGTGTGGAAAGCTATTTGTTTGTTTGTTTGAAAATTATGCATTATATTGCTTTACCAGATTACAAACAACAAACAACTGCAACTTATTCTGCAACTTAAATCCCCCATTTAGACTGTCAAGCTGGCCTACTACTATAAGAGTATGGGGATTCATGTTTTTTGGAGTGTTATTTTCACAATTAATCTGCAGGGGTCTAAAGCAGGTCGCACACCAGAAGCGTAGCTCGGCGGCACGCCACATAGCACCACGCAGCACCATGCATTTTAGAATTCTAAATATAGAATTCTATCAGGGTACATACACCAGCGCTGCAAGTCTGTAGCTGTCGGCGGCGTTCAGCCATGACTCAGGACGCTGTTCATATTTCAGCCGCGCCACAGAGTGCCATCTGATTAGTTTTTGGTTAAATATAATGCGAATGTGCGCGTCTGGTGTGTGATACTTTGAACTGTCATGTGCGCGGCGCCGTGTGGCACTTCTGGTGTGCGACCTGCTTAAGGGTGTTTTCGAGCTCTGGAGAAGTTTTGACATGCACTCACATTTGTGTTGTTTTCAGTATCTTAAAAACATATTAATTGCTAATAGTGATAACAGTGTAAACTGCAGAAGCTGGGCTACAATAATACCTAAGCAGCATGTATGTATGTGTTTGTGTTTTTGAGTAAGAAACGTTTATGCGTGGTTAGTCAAAAACTAAAATTTTTTAATCACTGAGGGCGTGAAACACATAAAGAACATTTGTTCACAAGACTTTAGAGAACTGGATCTTGTAGCCTAGTGTTTTTGCTTTAAAATGATGTGAAAACAATCTTGTTTAGTTGCTCAATAAAAAGAATATAATGAATCAAATTTCACCTTCACTTTTAAAACTCACTTTCTGAGTGAAAATGGTCTATGCGAGAAAGCGTGAACTGTCACTGTCAGTGATTCACACCTGAGAAGAAAAAGACCTGCATAATGAGCTGCAAAATGAGCCATCAGACAGGTATGTGACTAAGAGGGAAGAGTTTCAAGAAAGTATCTGAGAAACTAACAAGTTAGCATATTTTTTTTTTGTTTTCAGTTTATTTAAAATACAATTTACAATTTGAAATAAAACTCTGTAAACTACATACATTTACAGTACATATAGCAAATCTACTGCTAAGGTTACTTATAAATAAACTTTACATATAACTTAAGACATGCACTTGAATTTACACATGAAACATTGGGTACGGTATACATTGTTTAAAGTACACTCTTATAGTGCTGTGAAAATGTCTACGATTGAGGAAAGAGAGCTTATATATTAGTTGAATTTACACATGAAATGTGGTGTACAGAAGACATAATCAGGGCACAACTGTGCAAAAAACTGTGTAAATATGAAGAGTGTCAGATAATAAAGGGTGTAAGACTTGTAAAAGCTGACTTTTTTGAAAAATTGTTGTCATTGTGAGTGTACACAACAAAAAGTAGACACCTAACAGATTCGATTGATGTATTGGTCTTATGTGTGCGATCAAAACTGAAAGTGTAATTTAGGTTCTTTTAGGCGTTACGAGAAGACACATCAAAACACCTATACGCGGTCTTCGACCCCTGGGGGTTTAAGCAAGTGACAAAAAATAAATGACACCACCGTATGGAACAAAATCATTGGCAAAAATATTTGAAATAAAAAGCTTGTTGAATAGCATTAATTGAAATAAAATAATGCATTAAATTAACAAGCGTAATTAACAAGTCTTAATGACTTGAATTGCCAGGGTTTGTATTTTTAGGTCCTGAAATTTAACAAAGCTCTTTATTTAAGCTGTAAATAGTTCAACTGAAAGTCGAGGCAGTGGCGCAGTAGGTAGTGCTGTCGCCTCACAGCAAGAAGGTCGCTGGGTCGTTGGTTTGAACCTCGGCTCAGTTGGCGTTTCTGTGTGGAGTTTGCATGTTCTCCCTGCCTTCGTGTGGGTTTCCCCCACAGTCCAAAGACATGCGGTACAGGTGAATTGGGTAGGCTAAATTGTCCGTAGTGTATGAGTGTGTGTGTGTGTGTGTGTGGATGTTTCCCAGAGAAGGGCATCTGCTGCGTAAAAACTTGCTGGATAAGTTGGCGGTTCATTCCGCTGTGGCGACCCTTTTTTAATAAAGGGACTAAGCCAACAAGAAAATGAATGAATGAGTTCAACTAATAATATTTCATACACATTTTCATACTTAAATACATGTCATTTCCTGTTGACAGCAGGTGGTGCTATAACTTTAACTGGATATTGGCATGTAAATGTGTTCAGGCTCTTATCAAACGTGTGGATTTTAGGGCAGATTCTCCATCAAAAGTGCATAGGTGGCGCTGTCAAGCCTATAACAAACGTACATTTTTGCCACTTCTGGAGCGTGTGCAAAGTTTGTGAGTTTTAGAACATGTTTAGACCCTCAAAAATACGATTCACTCTAAAAAAAAAAAAAAGAAGAAGAAAAAGAATAGGGCCTACGCACATATGTGCTCGGTCCCTAAATATTCAAAAGGCTTTTAGTTCATTTTATTTCAGCTAAAAAAATATTTTTTTTTATTATTGTTCTTGGTCATTTATCTATCCTGATTGCAATCACCAGCTGAACCTTGTCACAGACTGATATCACACCATACTTAAGCCACACATTCACGCTTCCAGTTTGCCGAGTCTTGTTTACCCTAGTGTGACTTTACAACGCGTTTCCCTGTCTTGTTTCTCCGAGTTACAGATCACGCTACTATGTTTTCTCTTCTTTTTCATTCTTTAATAACCTGTTTTAACACATTTTTATCTGTTTTTTAATAATTTTATCATTTGTTTTTCTTTTACTTGTTTCTTGTCACTGTGTATGAAATGTGCTACTTAAATAAACTTGCCTTACCTTGCCTGTGATTAGATTATGATTAGTTTGAACAATCTGCAAAGGGTTAGCTGTTATGCTGAATGATTTTTTAAGGAGTATCTTTGTAAATCATTCTAACAATTGACAAAAAAAAAGATACAAAAAAAGGGCATATTCATGCTTGCAAACACTTTTTGGTCTTTAACCCCTGTACATACTGTCTATATATAAATATAATTGAGTGTCAGTCATTCTCACGTTTGCTTTCTCCAGGTTCGGGCCACCATTTCTGATGAGAGTAGAAAGAACTCTTTCTTGGGATCATCTGCAACAGAGCGTCTGCAATAAGCTTTACGTTTTTCAAAAAACTGCAATAATAAAGGTTAGTGTGCGCTGAGCATTCAGTACATTACTACTCTGATACATTATGATAGTAGTTGTAATAACTTATTTTCTTTAACTGATTTATTTCATCTTTGCCTTGATGACAGTTAATATTATATTGCTAAATATTTTTCAAGACACTTCCATACAGTTTAAAGTGACAATTAAAAGCTTAACTAAGTTATTAGGTTAACTAGGCAGGTTAGGGTAATTAGGCAAGTCATTTTATAACAATGGTTTGTTCTCTAAACTATGGAAAAAACGTATATAGTTTATTGGGGCTAAAAATTTAGACCTTAAAATGGTTTTGAAAAAACTGCTTTTATTCTAGCTGAAATAAAACAAATAAAACTTACTCCAGAAGAAAAAATATATATATCAGACATACTGTGAAAATGTGCGTGTTAAGCATCATTTGGGAAATATTTAAAAAAATAAAAAAAATTCAAAGGGTGGCTAATATTTCTGATTTCAACTGTATATCACATGAGAGACTTGCTTTGTTTACCAAACAATTGGATCTTATTGGATTTGCATTGTAAACCTTAAATAAAAAAGTAAAACTCCCAAAATCATTCAGCATAAATCCATTGGGTTTTTTTATTTGTATCTTTTTTTTTTTTACAAAATTCTGATTCTTCTCTCAGATTCTCTCTGGCCCTACACTATATGGGATACTGCATTTCTTGATTATAACACAAGTCTCTCAATAATTATGGCCTGACTCTTCCTGAAAACTGTAATATGCAGATGAGGAAGAGCAATCATTCAGTTGAACACAGGAAATGGAAAGATGAGAAGAAAGAATGATTTTCATGAGTACACGGTTTCTGTAGATATTTTTGAATATGAGCAAATGTACTCATGTTTAGGCATGGGATGATAACCGTTATCAAGGTTTACCGTGGTTTGGAAAAGTCAAGGTTTTAAAGCAGCCAAAAGTTTCTACTGCCGTTTCTATGATATATGTAAGAAGTTTTTTTTTTGTTTTGTTTTTTCTGTTGGAGATACAACAGTATCTTCAACAAAAAAGATATTCAAAGATGCAATTAGTTTAAGAAATCTGTGTTTTTAAAACTAATGAAGACCAGAATCAATGATTCATTAAAATTATTTAGTCTGACATGTTAAGCTACTGTTCCAAAATATTTTAAATGTTTGTTAAAACAAAATATATTGGGTTCAAAGATAAAAAAAAATGTTTTACCTAGTCATTTAAAAACATATTTTACAGCAGCAATCACAAAACTGTGAAAACGTGATGTTTTTATTCCAGATTATCATACCATTAGAATCTTATACCGGCCCATGTCTACTCATGTTACTCATTTTCTTTAGTAAACTTGATTATTTCCTTATGGTCTTGTGCCAAAGCTGCCCTCTGAGGGTCACTATTGTATCATTTTCCCAGACAGCTGCTGGCTAGATTAATTGCGGACTGTAGTCTGATTACTGAATAATATACTGTAGATTACATGGTGAAAGGTATTGCTTCTTTTTTTATGTCGTGCATCCTGTCTTTTCTCTTGTTTTTCCTTTTGCATTACTACAATAGCAATAAATCACTTGATGTGATGAATACATTTTACAGCTATACTCTACATTTTCAGTGTTTTTAGCATAATAAAACAATCAATCTCACACATGGACTAACTCATTGAGAAGTGTTTTTGCCTTAAAACCCAAGAAGCGTGGAAAAACTCATTTAAATGAAATGTTATAGTGAAAATATCAAATACATAATCTATAAAAGTAACTATAATCTGAATCAGATTGTATTTTAAAATGTAAAATAATCTGATTGCAAGTACCTAGTTTGTAGAATCAGACTACATAATTCAGATTTCATGTTATCAGTTATTACCCAGCAAAAAAAAAAAACATTCATACAGATTAAAAAGTTAAATGTCATTAAGACACCTAAACACTGTTTAAAACTGCAATGTAGCACTGTTTTGTATAGCCCCAGTTAATAAGGCAAGGCAAGTTTATTTATAAAACACATTGACATAAACAAGAATAAAAGAAACAAGAAAATTTAAATAATTAATATGATTAAAACAGATTAAACATGATTTCTGTTATTTAAACTTACAAGTATGCATTATTTACAGACCTGATCGACTGTATCAAAGCTTAATGTTATATTTCAGATCATATTGGAGAGAAAGGCACAAGAGACCTTACATTGTCTTGTAATTGCTTGAGTACAACAGATTGGCAGGCACTGCATTTGCTTTATTGTCTTCACAGCATAATACATTAAAGGACCAATATAAACTCACCTTCTCAAACAACAGACTGCTGCTATTTTCATCTGTTTATTGGCTCCCATTAAATCTTTAATTTATCATCCTGTACGCTTGAGTAAAGCTATTTCAGTTTTAAATTGCATCTCTATAGTCTGATGTCGCTCTCTACATCAGTTCCATGATAACTCATACTACTGTCATTTCTAGACAAAGGGGGAAATGTGTTTTCAGAACTTATGTTTTAGATCTATATGGCCGCAGACCTCTTTAATGTCCATGTGAAATCAACATTAATAATTTAAACATAAATCAATTTAAACATAAATTGTTATTCTTTAGGTGACCAATTAACCTGTGCAAGTTCATTCAGTCATTCATTCATTTTCTTTTTGGCTTAGTCCCTTTATTAATCAGGGTGTGCCACAGCAGAATGAACCTCCAACTTGTCCAGCATATGTTTTACGCAGCAGATGCACTTCTAGAACATGCAAACTCAGAAATGCCAACTGACTTAGCCAAGACTCAAACCAGAAACCTTCTTGTTGTGAGGAGACAGCGCTCCCCACTGCGCTACCGTGCCGCCCAAGTTATTACACCGAAATAAAATTTTTGTAATGGTAATTGTTAGAATTAATTCCTTGTGTGTTCAATAAAATAACGGGAGGATTATCTGTATTGTCAAAAATATTAGTAATTTATTAGATACAAATGAATAATTCGATCAACAGAATTCTGGGTATCCCCAATGCAAGAATTACATTCAAAGGGGTGTGCAAAAATCCTACATTTCCCTGTCTCCAGAATTTATACACAGCTGATAATAAAAAGGTGGTGTTATAGAAGCATTCTTTACTTGTCAATCATTCCGTAGTCCTCCAGCAGCCGCACCCAAACATACTTCCTCTTTTTGCAAACTTCTTTGCACACGTAAACAGACATTAAGGCATGTTCTACAAAATTCTATCTTCACAACTTTAAGAACAACACATTGTATAAAAAGGCTAAGTGAGACATGAAAGTTATTTTCATAGATCGTTGTTGCTTTATTTGTCCAGTCAGCGGTAGGAAACTTCTGCAAAAATGCTTAATTAGAATGCAAAGCGTATCACACTCAGAGAAGAAGTTTAATTAATATGTAACCTTAAGCAATCCAAATGTTTAATGAAAAGAACAAGAGGCACAAATAAAAAAAATATATATATTCCTTTTTCCTAACATTATCTCCAATCAAAATCTGACCGTTTGCTGTTGCATTTGAAGTGGTGATCCTTTTCTGATGTCTGTTTGACAGCTTCAGCCAAATTACCCACTTACCATTATAAGTGAATGATGCACAAAAAGAAACCTCGCTCCTACTCAACATTGTGCTATAGTTGCAAATACATCAACATAATAAAATATAATGGAATCCATTTGTTACACATAATCAATGCACAGAGATAACGATAAAAAAGAGAAGCTCATAGGGCTGTTCTTTTATTGATAAACTATTCATTTGGGTTTGAATTTTCTAACAGGTTCAAGGATATTTGCTTTGGATTAGTCAAAATGATGACTTCCAGTAAACTTTTCCAAAACTTTTCCCTGATTTTCTTTATTTTTATTATAATGCCTGTATACAGGTGAAAGACACCCAGTATGCAATGTTGTCTTTTGGTTGTCTAACAAATATCACACCAGGAAAAATACATGAAATATTCTAGGAAGAACCCCAGGGTAACTAATAAGGATCTGCAGGCCTCTCTTACAGTGTCTAGGATTAGTGTTTATGTATCCACCATCAAGCAAGCAATGAAAAAGAATGATGCCTGCAAGGAGGAAAAGAATATTGCTGCTATCTAAAATGTAGTGTGTGGGTGAGGAAGAAGACTTTTGGAAGTATGTCTTGTAGACAGATGAGTACTAAATATAACTTTGCTTCAGATGAGCAGTATTATATTTGGGCAAAACCAATTTTTTAGACAAAACCAAACACAGTATTCTGCAAAAAACCTTATTCCAAAAGTGTGGTGTCACATAGGTTTATTTTATTTCAGCAGCTTGATGCACCAATTATCTTAATGCTTTTTACAGTTGCTCTCAGTTTCTTTAGGTTTATGTTTGGTTCTTTAAAAAAAAAATGTTCTGCTCTGGTTCTCTTGCATATTCTTCCCATTAATTAAAGCTTGTCTGAATCTTTTTTTTTTTTTTGGTTATTCCTCTCAACCAGACCTGACTTTATTGATGGAACAATAAACCCTGCAATTTCTACATAGAGTCAGCAGCCTTTTGTTGCTGTTATTTAGATTGACAAGATCTTTTTGATTTTATAAAAATATATTATGCTTAACAAGGCTTCTATAATTTAGTTAAGAATTATTTTGTTATTAGTTGTTTCAAATTTAACTGTTTTCAGTTTTGAATAATTTCAAATGTAACCGATTCTTGTGAAGGCATTACTTCAGTCGTCAGTGTAACATGATTTTTTAGTTATTATTCAAACATGCTGATAACATTAGTTATAATGTTGAAGATATAGTATATACATTTAAAGTCAAAATTATTAAACCCCCTTTGAACTTTTTTTCTTGTTGTGTGACAATGTTTAACAGAGCAAGACATTTTTCACAGTATGTCTGATAATATATTTATATATATATTTTTTTTTAATCTGGATAAAGTCTTATTTGTTTTATTTCGGCTAGAATAAAAGCATGTATTAATTTTAAGGTCTAAATTAATTGCCCCTTTAAGCTCTATATTTTTTTTGATTGTCTTCAGAACAAACCATCGTTATACAATAACTTGCCTAATTACCCTAACCTGCCTAGTTAACCTAGTGTAAGCCTTTAAAAGCCACTCTGTTATTAGAAATGAATTATTAAAACTATTATCTTTAGAAATATGTTGAAAAAGTCCTCTCTCCCGTAAACAGAAATTGGGGAAAAAAAACAGAGGACCTAATAATTTAGAGGGCTAATAATTCTGACTTCACTGGCTTTGTATGTTATCATTCAACAGAACAGTTTATTTGAGATTCAAACTTTTTTTAAATAGAATATTCAAAGAAACATTAAATTATTTTAAAAAGCAAATAAAACAATCATATTTACCCTAAACTATTGAAAGGTAGTGCAAGTCCAGTTTATGGTGCTACATTTGTGATGAGTTTTTTTTTGTCCTCCACAGACTACTGAACTGTTTAAAGTGCGTGTGGTGGGTGGATCAGCCTCCTGCAGTTATCTGTCTCCGCACGACAGCAGACCTCTGTGCCATCCCACCGTAGACAGGTGAGCCCACTGTACTCCATGGTTTAGAAGAATCAGGGATTGTGTTTATTGCCATGAAAGTGAAAGTTTCACATTACTCTTATAAAATAACATTAATATTTAATGATTGATTTTTATGAATTCTAACATGACTTCCACTGTAAGTGTAGCTCACTTAACGTAATGAAATAGCATAGCCTACTCTGTAAAAATTAACTGGTAAATACTGTTTCCATATTTTGTGATTCAGAAGTGTTTTTCATTCATTTACTGTTGTGAACTGCATTATGAGACCTTAATCTCTGCTCTGTTTACTTTTGATGTTGAAAATTCAACTCTACTGTTTAACAAAGTGACTTTTATTGACATTTTAGTAGTTAGAAAGAAAATATTGTGTAAGAAATAATATATGATGAAATAAATCTGTAAAATAACAGAAAATGTACTGGCAGTTTATTACAAAGTATATATACTGTAATATACAACACCAATCCAGACAATATATCACTTTAAGATATTATAAATGTTAATAAAAGTCACTGTTTTGAACATTACAAGGTTAAAAGTTGTTGTAAGAAAGATCAAGCTTCCATAATGCAATTCAAAAGCATACATAAAAAGGGAAAAATAAGAAACAAAAACATAAATCACCGGATACAGAAAACTGCTAATTTAAAGGACACTTATTTTACCTCTTTTTTTAAGATTTAACATGAGTTTTTTGTGTCTCCAGAATGTGTCTGTAACGTTTCAGCTCAAAACACCCATCAGATTATTTATTATACTTTTCACAATATTGGAATTTTCTCCTCTGAACAGCTGTTTTTGCTGCATGTGCCTTCAAGGCTAGTTCTCCCCACCCACTGTTCCCACGTGCCTGTCAGAGTGTGTCCTCGTCCTGTCTCCGATAAACAGCACAGTGACAGTACTGAAGCAAATTTCATGTAACATTTGTGAGAAAAAATACAGTAAGATGCTGTATGAATAATCGTTATGTTAATGTACAAATTAAACCTGATTTTAATGTCCACAAACCGGGATTGAAACGCCTTCTTGTACTGACACTATGCGGCTGGTGTGATACAGTAAAATCGCTGTAATTCATTACAAACATGCACTGTTTTAAAAACGTTTTAAACTTGTAAAACTCATTCTTGATCACATTTAATGATGACTGATGATCACAGAAAGCAGAACGGATCTTTTAATCTCAGTTGCTTTGAGCACGTCCTGTCTTGTTGACATGATTATATGCGTTACTAAGGAGACATATGTGGCTATCAATCAATTCGGTGGGCAGGTAAACTGCACTCCTTTGGCATGTTGTGGTGGTCCTCAAAATGGGAGGGATTTGGATCCTAACTTTTTTACGTCAACAAATTTAAAAAAGAGATTTATTGTCGTTATATCACCCTAATATGACAGTGGACACACTATACCTACACACTTATGATCAGTGTCCTCTAAAGATATTTTTCAGTGTACATTCTGGTCTGTGTTTAAATTCTGTTGTTCTACAAGGTTTTGTTATGCTATACTGTTCGGATACTGTTCCATTAAGTGTTACCAAATAATGCTAAGAAAAAACAAAAGCAGTCTTTGAAACTGTGTGAAATAAGTGCAAATATTGTATGGTGTAAATAGGAAATAGAATTACAAAAAAATCCTAGAGGAAACACAGTATATTGGTTGAGGGAACTAAATAATATGTAATACACTAGGTTACCAGTGCTTTGTCTTTTTGGGTGTCATTAAAATGGAACCAACTTGTAGGATTTTGTGTGTGTGTGTGTGTGTGTGTGTGTGTGTGTGTGTGTGTGTGTGTGTGTGTGTGTGTTTTTACTGTCACAGACCAATTTATTCCATCCTTACTGAAAATCTTATTAAACCCAAACTTTTGTAGAAATCTTGGTAACACTTTATAAACTTCACACTATAAACCATTTATTACGTTTATAAACTCTACATTAATAGATGTTTTTAGGATCATTCAGAATGAGTTAGTAAATGATTTATAAACTATTCAAATTAAAATGTATAATTCTTTTTATTCAAGCACATTGTATTAGTTAATTTGTATGTTAATAAATGCTTTATTAACTCAACTTCATGCAGTTTTGTGACTTAATCTAAAGTGAGGACTATTTATGCTAATAAATGACTTTATTTATTCCTATTCGTTTGAAGATACACAAATGAAACTGTACTTCAAGTGAAACGAAAATCTTTTGCAACCTAATGTAAAATAAAATTACTGTACAGTTTAAACATCGCATCCTATTATATTATTAAATTATTATATTGTTGTTGTTTTACACAATTTTATGTCGTATTTTGACACTGCTGTCATTCTGCAATGTTTAAACTTTACAGTAAATTTACTTTTTAGATATTTTGCAAAGATTATTAAGAGCATAAGAGCATTGAATCATCATTTATAAGGGACTTAGTCCTCAATTTAGATTAGGTCACATAACAGCATGAAGTTGAATTTATATAAGCATTTATTAACATACATAGTAATCATTAATATATGCCTGAACAATAAGATGTATAAACATTGATTTTAATAGTTTATTCAACATTTACTAACTCATTCTGTATGATCCACCAACTAATCTTAAATACAAATGGTTTGTAAATAATGCAATACTTCTTTTAGTAATGTATAAAAATAAATTATTAACAAAGTATGAAAATACAATTATTAAGCACAGTATAAATGTGGTTCTCGGTCAAGAAAAGAGCATTTATAGCTACAGTTATAAACTGATTACTAACGTTTATTAATGTGGAGTTAATGCTTAACAGATAATGAATTCACCATATGCTAATGCTAATAAATAGTTCATAGTGTGTAGTTATTATAAAGTGTTACTGAAATCTTTTTTTACAGTGTTTCTATGCAAACTAAATGCTTATCAGTTGCGCCACAGTTCATTTCTCCAGCAGCTTTAAACTTTTTAATTGGTCTCTAAATACCCACATCATGGTATTTTAACCTATTTAGGACAAATTCTATCCTCTCCTCTGCATCTTATTTGTGTGGCTCTAGAGACAAAAACCCAACAAACCAAACCATGAAAATGCTGTAGGTGTAACACACACGCACACACGCGTCTTGAATGCCAATCATCCATTTTTCAATTTAAAGAGCTTAAAAGTCATGACTGTAGCCTCATTCACTGATGTGTCTGCTATTCTGGGCTGCTGTGCTTCTTCTGATATGAATATAACAGAATTATGATACTTGTGGATGTGTGCTACTTTAAAGTGTACAATTTTAAATGATAGCTCAGTAGAATGGAATTAGGTGCAGATTTACTATGAGTTTTGTATAGCATATCATTTAAATTCACTTATAATGTAAGTGAAATTCTCATTTGCTCATAGTAATGGTTATATAAAACATTGAACCCTCATACTGGCTCTCTTAAATTGAATATTTTAATGGGGGTCTTTCTTAAGGCTTGTCAGTAAACAGCTACAGTTATTATTGAATAGTGTCTGGCATGACCACCCAGTTGTTGTTTTATCTCTTAGGCCAGCAGATGTTAGTGCAGGCCACATGATACATTCAATACATTATTACATTTGATAAATTTGCTAAGTATTAAACTATATGAACATTGATATAAAGTTGAAAACATTGTCTACATTTAATGGTCACCAACATATAAAAAATAGGAAATTTTAACCTTGATCTGTCTCTCATGTTGGCTTTCTCCCATTTGGGATCACTAAAGTGGATCATCAGCATATTTATTTGGCACAGGTTTCACATCTGATGTTCTTCCTGATGCAACCCTTGTGAAACCCCCAAGCTGTGAATTTTTGCTTTGATAAATATATTTTAAAGCGTATATATTTTGAGAATGCAGTTTAGCCAGGAGTTCCCCATAGCCTCCCTCACTGACATGCACCACATCTGTCAAGAAAAGGCACTATTGACAGTGGAAATACAAGGATATGTACTGTTTTTGCATTAAAGTAATCATGATTTCACCATCGGGTTTAATTACGAATTTTGGAGCATGAAACAGGCTGGAGAGGTGGATCCACGTGCAGCATAAGTTTATTGAATATAAATCAGGAACAAAACAAAGGGTAAAGAAACAAAGGAACCAATAAACTAAACCTCACAGAGAACAGCCACAACTCAGCTACCACATTCAACAACAGACAAACACACACTGCAATACAAGGACTATTTATACAGGTGACAACAATTAGACTAATCAAATTGATAAGGTACAAGAGAAGGAGACAATAACTGCGTCCCAAATGGCACACTATACACTATGCCCTTGTGCACTATGTACTTATGCACTTAGACACTCAATAGCATAGCATATGTAGTGTCGTCCTAAATGGAACATTAATGTATTTTTAATAAGCGAAAATTCAAACCGATTGAGTACTAATCCCAAATTAGTGAAATAAATGACTAAACTATCAAATAATACCTGCCATAATTAACCACATTCACCATGAGGAGGTGCTATAATCACTCTCGCAGGAGAATTTTGCTTTCACAATCCAAAATTAATGAAGTACTCCAACATGTGCACCCGATAGCTCCGCTCCTTCCTCTACGTAAAGCTGCTGTCGCTAAATCTGTGAAGTGTCCGACATTCCACATTCAACATCAGGAGGCGCTATAATCACTCTCGCAGGAGAATATGGCATTCCCAATCCAAAATAAATTAAGTACTCCAACATTTCCACCCAATGGCTCTGCCCCTTTCACTACGTAAGCAAATCTGCAGTAGTTGAGTGCGTGAAGTGTTCGACATTCCACACGTCATTTTACCGGTTGAATAAGTGCATCATCTGGGTGTTTAAAGTGCACTTATTTTTAAAGTTTTCAGTGTAAACGCACTACTTACACTATTTATTTACACTACATATTTACAAAATGACATAGAATAGTGCACAAGTATGCAATTTGGGAATGCACCTTATGACTCACCAGGGCAACTAACAGCAACTACAATTAACATGGGTGTGGCACAAGAGGACAACAGTAAGGAGTAACAGACAAAAACAAAACAAAAAAGGGTCAGACACATACTGGGCTAGGACTGTAACATTACTGTACTATACTACTATTCTGCTTTTTTTTTTTGCTTTTTTTTGTAAGGTGCATGTTTAGCTTGAAAATTTGAATGTGTCAAGTCACCTTTTCCTGAAAGCATCTTTGTTTTTGCACACTCATCCATGTCTGTCACTTAATTAATATGTTGTTTATTTGTAACTGTGATGTTCATTTGATAGAAGAGGCATTTCATTTCTCATGTTGTTACCTGCTGTTCTCTGACGCAAGCTTCTGCTCTTGTGTGCGGAAAGCCAGCAGTGTTTAACTGTGCAAGTAATTAGGTTTGTCAGCCATTGCTGAAGATGTATTCATTCATCTAGAGCTTTCACAAGCAAGACTGAGTTAGTAAGAACATATTTTCTGAGGACTGACAGAAAGCATATGGTTGCCACAAACATTTATCATCAAAATAAGGGTTCGTATGAACAGAAGTTCAGAGAGTCAAGTAAAAAGCATGCAACATTTTTGTGTTACTACAGAGACTAAGTTAAGCGTGTATGTTTTTGGCCCTACAAAGTATGATTTGAGATAAGGTAGATTGTTCAGAATCATCTGCAAATGTGTTAGGCCACCATCCCATTTGCATTACTGGTGATTTAATTATATCATAAATGAGTTTATCTTTTGGTCAATGGATTTTCATTTTAGAAATGGATATTGAATATCTAATTAGTTTTTTTTATTTTTTATAATTTATGTATAAAACGAATAAAGGCTCGTTTTTTTATATTCTGAAACCAGATAGGCCTAGTCATTCATGGTGATGCAATGCTGCCACACACAGGCTAGCCTACTATAATTTTTTTTTCACTTAAAAATGTTATAAAAGTATTTTCTTGTGATAACAGGATTTTGTTAAGACATATTTTCCTCAGAGGAAAATGGGCATTCCAGCACCGCATACATGTGTAAAATGAATTTTAAAGTTGTTTATCTGTTTTCCTACCCTAAATTAATAAAACAAAAATGAAGCCAAAATCTTTTTTTTTTTTTTTGTGAGCAAAAGAAAAAACAAAAAATGTTTGTTTTCTTAATTTTTCTTTTATGTTTAAAAAACAGACATGGAATGGACGGAAGATACCCTGATTACTGACCAATATAGAACTGTTTCTAATTCTCCTAGTAGGATACAACCATAAAATTTTAGTAAATGTTGAAACTTGGTTGAATTGGTAAAGTCATGAAAGTGAAACATGGTGCCGCTCTGTCCTGGTTTGGGCTAGTGTTTCTTTTGGCAGAATTGACTGAATTGTTAGGACTGTGGTGCTCTTTTTGTGGGGTTTATTATTTTTATTATTTTATTATTTTTTATCCATTATGCCATTCCTTCAAGAAACTCCCTAAATTGGTGATTTATATTTTTGGCATTATAATGATTTCACACACAATTCTAATACAATGGGATCATATAATTGCACTGCAATTATAGCAATGTGGTCTGTAAAGTTCAGCTATTTATCAAGAATCACTCCTACTGTAGGTTCCTGATGGTCCTGGAAGGAGTTCTGGTTGAGGTGCTCAACTGTATTTTGAAGCTATGGTTAAGTGTTGGGTTGGCTGGGATTACATGCAGTTCTGTTTTTGAGGTAATGGTGCTTCCTTTAGCAGGAAATATATGTCAGACATGCTGATATCCAGCAGCAATGTCTGATCATCAGACTTGAATGAAAGGTAGAGTTCGGTGCTATCAGCATAGCAGTGATATGAAAAGCTAATTTTCTGAATGATGACATGTAAATAGAGAAGAGACGCAGTCCATGAACAGAGCCCTGAGGCACTCAGTAGCAAGATGGTGCAGCTTTTACAATTCACCCCTACAAGACAAATTGAATGATCTACCTGGGAGTTAAGAACTTAACCACTGTTGTGTGGTACGCAAGATGCAGATTGTCTTGAGGGTTGCTGAGAGAATTTGGTGGTTAACCTTGTCAAAAGCAGCAGACAAATCTAACAAGATGGGCACTGTGGATTTGGATGGAGCTCTTCCTAGTCTATAACTGAGAGCAGGGCAGTCTCAGTGGAGTGACCTCTTTTAAATCCAGACTGGTTTGTTTCCAGGAGGTTGTTCTAAGAAAGAGAGCCATAGATTAGGTTGAAACAAAATGTTCCAGTGTTTTGAAATTAATGGTAGGAGTGATATTGGTGGGTAATTGTTTATAAGAGCTGGATTTGTGATTGGTTTCTTAAGTAGTGTTAAGAGTTATCTAAGCCTGATGTAAGGCAGCATAAAATGATCCACAGTGATTGAATGTGTTAATTAAGTGTGTATGCACAGGTACAACAGAAGTTGAGATAGCTTGAAGAAGATGAGATGGAACAGGATGGGTTTTAACAGTTCTGCATCCTAAAGGAGGGAATGCGTGTTTACTATGGTGTGCCCATCTATAGATGCTGTTTTATTAATGAAAAATGATGAACTGTCAACATTTGGGTGGCATGAGCTGGCCTGGATGTCAGAGGGGGAGATTGTGTCAAAACAGAATGACAGGGAGAAGCAGAGTGTTTCAGTAGCACGGTTAGTGTCAAGTAATGAAAAGTCACTGGTGGGTGGAAGTGACTTTTTAATTAAAGCATACATTTGAGAAAGGTAAGAGTGAGCGTAGGTGGTGACAGAAGGTGATGTGTGGAGGAGAATCAGATGTATCAGGATTTAGATTTTGGTTAAGGGTGAGGAGGAAGTGGTCTGATGAGTGTAAGGAGGTTGCTAGCAAATAGTCAGTGGAGCAGAACCAGGGGTAGATGAGGTCCAGTTGGTTACTTGATTTGTGAGTAGCTGAAGCAGGCACACTCTACAAAAAAAGAAAAAAAAAGTCAGGCAGAGTAGAAATCAGTTGCATAATGTTTATCTAGGTGGATTCTGAAGTCTCCATGCACCACTAGAAAAGTACCATCCTTTTTTACCTCCTCCAAGAAGCTTTCTAGTTGTCCTGGAGAATGATAAAAGTTTACAAAAGGGATTTTTATAGGGTGGGTAATAGGCTTGGGCGTACTCCAAATTTTGATACCGCCAATCCTCCTCCCTATTTTACCTCGGAATACGGTATTACTCCAAATAATAAAAAAACAAATATGACGTAAGGCTCAAACAGAGTCACCAAACTCTTGGCTTGTGCCTAAACCATTCAGAAACTGAATACCAAACACAATAACAAATCATATATTATAAATAATATATTATAACTTCTATTACAACAGTCAACCAGAATTAAAATAACATAAACAAGTTTACACGCAGAGATGCACACACAAATCATTTCAATTAAATCACACCGCCTGAACAATGTTTAATAACAAAGAAGAGCAGCACTTGAACATGATCTCTTTTCCATCCAGGCAGCTTAAACTGGGCATCTAGGACCTTTACCATATCCTTAAAGAACTTTTTTTTTCTACTGTGTGAAACGAGACCATTTTTCTCCTCTTCAAGTATTTTGTCACTGCATCAGTACAGACTTTCCAATGGACATGGTCCCTTTTGTACTTATTCTTTTCTTCCACTATCGTTGGCTGTGTACTAGCGGTGGACCTACGTAGATGTTGTTGGTCCTGCATTGGGAGGTGTTAAAACTCCTGAGTGAATTCGAGTCTATTCTCGCATCAGTGAGTGGATAGTGATTTAGTATATGCAACCTTGGGTTCAAGGTATTTTCATTTCTCGCGGTCACCTTTTTGTTGCACAATTTGCAAATTTCCTCATCCCAATTTACCGCCTCTCCCTTCTTGTTTGGTCAAAATCCAAAATACTGCTAGACCAGGTCACTTGGTGCACGACTTGCTATCTTTCCACACTTCTTTCTTTCTCCTTCACGCTGTCCACTGATGACAACTACACATACGCAATTTTAGTCAATAAATAACTATATTTTATATTTAATACTTGTTACCCTATATAAGTGCATTGTTTTATGAGGGTAAAACGGTATTGAAACTGATACTATTGCTATTTTTAGATCTCGTGGCATACCATATTACAGTTTTACCACTCAAGCCTAGTGGGTAAGCATAACAGTCAAAAGAGCTGTTAACATGTTGTGATACATGATTAAGTTTCCAGTGGTTAGAGACGTTATTTGTGGATAGGGCTGTAGGTATAGCCATGTCCTGTGGTTTAATCCAAGTCCCAGTTAGGGGCAGAGGATTGAGATTAGAATGGGCACTGAGAGTTAAAATGAAGTCTGCTTTGTTAACAGCAGACTGACCGTTCTGTATCAATTTTAAAAGAATGCAAATTGTTGGATAAGTGTAGACAAAATTGCACAGATTATTTAGATTGCATTGCCTACTAAGTGGTTTGCCGGTTGTAACAGTAGTAACTGTTATTAACAGTGGAGATAATTGGAACAAAAAACAAAAATCTCAGAAAAATCACCAGAAGCATAAATAAATAAATAAAGATACTTTTGTATGGTCCCTGCTTGCTGGCGTTTCACAGGTAAAGTCACTTTTCTTAACACTCCTCGCTTTTCCCTGAGGAGAGCTTTATAATGGCTGATGTAGCCCCTGACTAGTTGATTCATCATTCTGCAGGACATGCCTTGATATTTACATTTTACAGCTTAAATGCACCCAATGTAGCACAAGAACAAGCACAATGTGACATAAGATCAAATGACACTCAGAGCAGTGGTCAAAAGAGTACTGAAAAATCATACTTATATAAAAGTACCATTACTTGCAAGTAGAGTAAAAGTATATGTTGTAAATATTATAGTATGAGTAAAAATTAACTCAAGAGTAGCTGATGTGTTCATATGTAGTTTGTGGATGTGTGTGTAAACGTAACACTCTGTAGTGTATTTAGTTATTTTTAAGGCAATTTTGGTCTTCATGCAGTTAAACCGCCAACCTCATTTAACCAAATAGGACATGTTCCTGGATTAACATCTGTTGATAACGTATGGATTGATCTGTTGATATGTTGATAACCTATGGATTACATTTTTGAACAAAAATTGTTACAGTATCAACATAGGTGTTAATCCATGATCACATCATACTTGGCAAAATCATGACATGCTACAGTTAACATCTGTCATCTTCTCATCAGTGGCATACATTCTAAAAAAACTCTGGTTCTTTGTGTGTAAAGATTTTAGATGTCTTCTTGGACAATTTTAATGCTTCCAAACAGTTATAAATATTGCATTTGTAAGTAGCGCATGACTTGAAATAGTTCTTTCTAAGTGCAATTTGATTGGACAGAAATTACAGAACTGAATTTTCTAATCCCCATAGACAGGAAAAATAAAGTAGTGACTGCAGGATGAAGGAAAGTAGTGGAGTAACAAACACTAGATATCGCATACAGACCCTGAGCATGTGTCAATAGCGCCGCCACATTTGTACTGTGCTCCCAGCACAAATGTCATTCAACCGCACTTAGTCAAGACCAAAGCTAATGTCACTGTGTACGGGTGTAGTAATGATCAAACAAAGAAAACAAACCACAAAGGCAGAACGTTTCATAAGATTTCGTTTTTTTTTTTTTTTTTGTATGTTATGAACCTTTGTGCTAAGCAAGTAACTTTATTGATCATAATACATTCACTTACTGCATTCACCATAAGGCAAACTTGCACTAAATTCTAGGCTCATGCTTGTTTTGTTGAATAAAATCAGCTAACAATGTAAATGAAATATGACAACAAGATGCTGCAGTGTTAGAAACTTGTATTATAGTCGGCTAAGTGAACGAGTGGTTAATAACGGAGATTCATTCACAAATAAATCACTCATTTCGTTAGAATTAGAAGTGAAAGCAGGAGAGAGGATGTGTTTCAGGACACATTAGATCAAATATAACAGGGAGGGAGGATAATACATCTCCATGCACACAAACACATGCTTTTTATCAGCAATGTCTGTGCGGTCACTTATCCATTGATTTATAAAAGTGATGTAAAATTATAAATTTCGAAATTTAATAAAAATGTGCATAATGACCACTGGAAAACTTCCGATTATAGATATATGTATACGTGTGTATATATCTCTGGCTCTGGATGACCAGACCTCTACTGCACATGGTCCCGCATTGATTTCAAAGGACGTTACCCTATACTAAAATGGCATCTCTATTGATGAATTCCTTCCAATAGACAACAACAGGGTAGGCGACATCTAATGTAAATATCTATAGTGGAGTAAAAGGACCGATACTGCACTAAAAATGTACTCAAGGGAAAGTAAAAGTACACACTATTGAGTAAATAAAAATTTCTGAGAAAACTACTCAATTACAGTAATTTGAGTATTTGTAATTTGTTGCTTTACACCACTGACTATGACAACTAAAACAAATCAAAATGCTCACATTCAGCTGTTCCCTTCTGTTGCTTCCATGGATCAATTCTTTAGGCCTCCAACTGCATACAGAAGATCTAAGATACAGAAACTAATATATGGACAAATATAATCAGTACTGTGCAAATGTCTTAAACCACCGTCAGCTTTAATGGCCTAAAACTTTCTCACAGTACTGCATGTCGGTGTCTGAGCTTTCTTCTCAACAGACTAGAGTTGATGAATCCAACTGAATTCCCCTCACGTCTCGGAATTATTGTTCCCTGCTTTTAAATCCTCTCAGAAACAATTGCAATTAACGCAGACGGACTGCGTGTCAGAATTAATCTGGCTTTAGCCCGGCTCTCAGAAAAACTCAGCCATGCTCCAGTCACATCTTCAAATTACCCTGCACTGCTTTCTGCCGCAGCTTCTCCCTCTGTCATATTTGATCGATTGTTTGCAGAATTGCACAGGGTGGATTGTGAGGGCTGAAGCTCTGAATGCTATTTTTTTCTCGTGCAGTTATTTAGCCAGGTGATTATTGCTATGTGTTTATACGCCATATTTGAGTGACTATTTTTTCTGTCTGGATACCTGTAATGATAGTGAGACCTACAGATGAATTGTACGATTATTTAACATGAGAGATGAAAATAAAATATTATTAAAAACGCAGGTTTAAGGATAAATGACTGACTATTGTTCTGAATCATTTTTGTTTCTTCTTTTCTCTATTCCTTTGTACTGTCTTGATTTGTGATGATAAATCATAGCTGAGTCTGGTCATGCTCCAATTGCATATAACCATTCTAGTCCTATCTCAGTTGTTTCAAATGCAAAAAGAGGCTTCAATTATATATATATATATATATATATATATATATATATATATATATATATATATTATTGAAGCCTCTTTTTGCATTTGAAACAACTGAGATAGGACTAGAATGTGAGCAATTTAATTTACAGTCACATTAGTCACATTAGATATATATATATATATATATATATATATATATATATATATATATATATATATATATATATATATATATATATATATTTATCGCTTTAAAAAAAGCGATGGCAATAAATAAATACATTGTTGACTACAGAGATTTAGAATTTGTGCAAGACTTTGTGTACAATGCAAACACAAAAGCAATACAGTGATATATATATATATATATATATATATATATATATATATATATATATATATATATATATATATATATATACTGTATAAATAACTGAATAACTACTTAATAACTAATTTACTATTAGCTAACCACACCCTTTAATTTACTACAGGAAAAAATAAATAAGGAATGTCACTGCATTTTCTATAACATTCAGCAGGGAGGTTGTCTTGCAATGCTCGCTCCTTCTCTGAATTCACAACACTGATTATTTTCTGCCCCCTGGTGGCTAAATTCCAAACCCACATTTGAATTGATTTTTCCTCTTTCAGAGCCCTCAAGTTATGTGGTCCAGGTGGTCCTTTGCATGTGAAGCTCATAATTGAATGGGACAACAAAATTAAAGAATGGTGAGATACATGCAGCAGCATAAATCTTCTTATTTTTTAGACATTCGTTTAATTTAAGATCACAGTAAGAGCCAAATGCCCTAGTATTAGTAAGAGTGCAACATAATTTGTAATTTACTATTCATTTCTGTTTTAGCCTCTTTGGCAGTATTCAAGAGGAGGTGATTGAGGATGCAGAGAGTGTGAGAATCCAGCAGCAGAATCATGTACAACAGCACAGCTGCACACTGGATGACTGTTTTCAGCTCTACACCAAAGAGGAGCAGGTATTCTTTCATCCAGTTACTTTCCCTGTTTATTTATCTATCCTCACAAAGGCTGAATTTCTTTGATCAAAAATATACACTGCTCAAAAAAATTAAAGAAGACTCCTGGGATTATGATCTGATCAGTTGAAGTAACACTCCACTATTTGTGAAAATAGGCTCATTTTACAAGTCGCAAGTTTTATCATTTTTGAATCCATTCAGCCAATATCCAGGTCTGGTGGGATAGCTTTTAGCTTAGCTAAGCATAGTTAATTGAATCAGATTAGACCATTAGCATCCCGCTCAAACATTTTTGGTCATTTTTCAATTTAAAGCTTGACACTTCTGTTGTTACATTGTGTACCTAGTTGAAAAGTTGCTATTTTCTAGGCCGATATGGCTGTTTTCTCATTCTGGTGTAATAATCAAGGAATGCAGTTGCCACAATGATCTTGGGGAAAGTTACTTTTGAAAGTAATGTATTACAATATTCAGATACTCCCCAAAAAGGTATCTAGTTGCATTACTTGGTTACTTTTTATGTAAGTAATGCGTTATATTACTTTTAAGTTACTTTTACATAACTTTTTCTTACCTGTTTTCTTCCTTTTTTTCTAATAGAGAAGGTTTGCAATTAACAGCACACTGTATAACCTTTATTTACTTTTAAAAACACATAATAATTGAGGATAATGTTATCTTCTGAGAATGTCCTGAGCCCAGAGCTCTACATGCCGTATATTCAGATCAATGAAAGTGTAAAGCAGTGTGTTTGCTGCTTTTGTACATTTTGCCTTATAATAAATATAATATAATAAAGTAAGCATTAAGGCAATTACCTTTTACTCTTCTTCCATGCATTAGGAATAATGAGAACACTTTTAGCGCAGAATGCCATCTTGTTTTTTTTTGTTTATTTCTGTAGAGAGAAAATTTTTTCATTGTGTGTGGGGTTCAACGTTTATTTTAATTCAGCAATTTATGGTTTAAAAGACAATTAATTAAACTAAAAAGTAACTGACATTACATTTTTTTTTAAAAGGGACCTGAAATATTATTACTTCATTTTTTTAAAGTAATGCATTACTTTACTTTTTCCTAAGAAAAGTAATATTATTACCTAACCTGCTAAACTTAATGATATTATTTAGATATAACTGGTAGTGCAAGTGTAGGTCTTGGGCTAAGGACTATTTTCAGGTGCAGTGAAATATCATCACATCTACAGTAACACTAGTATTTAAAGTGTTTCTAACATTTTATGGCGGGGGTAAAAAAATATTTACATTTTTAATCCATTTTCATTAATACTTAGTACATTTCATTCATACTTAGTTAAGTGAACAAGAAGTGTTTGTGAGACAACATATTTTTCAAAAGTTTTGAAAGGGAAAGCAAAGCTAACATCATCGCAAAGGAATGCAAAAGTTTTGTGGGGGATGCAACTTTTCTCATGTCCACGTCCCTTTAGTGGCTACGTAAGTATTGGTTATACATTATAATACGGGTTTATTAGTTAATGCATTTACTAACATGAACTAAGAACAACAATTGTTCATCATTCATTTATTATAGCCCACTATTCTCTAATAGATTGTTATAATCCAGTTTGCATGTAACATTTGTTAATGCACTGTGAGTTAACATGAACTGACAATGAACAACTTTTCATTTATATTAATCATTAGCCAAGGTGACTAAATACTGTAATTCATATTCTGTTCATTATTTGTTCATGCTTTTTAGTAAATACATAAACTAATGCTAGTAAAATCTCAACACATTCTTCTATACACAAACAATTAGTCTATCATTGTTGTTTTTATAAAGTACCCACATATACACATAGGCTGAACAAATGATTTGAAACATATACACATTACATGTTCTCACAAATTAACATTTTTGTAATTTACACAGATACAATAAGTGAAAAAAAAACTTTTAAAAGACCTTATGAAGCTGTTGTTGTCTTAATGCACCACTAAAAGGTTTTCAGATTTTATTTTAAAATACCATTAAAATACCATTAGTATGACTTATTAGTGAAACTCTTTTCAACCAGAGCTAAAAAATGTCAGACAACATTATTATTATTGTTTTTTTATTACAGAAGATGTGATGTTTCGTGTTCTATTCTAGACTTATGAATTTAGTGCCACTGCAAACACAGACATCGCCTGTTGCCCACATCATCTGTTTACTGTCTCAGAGGAAAATGTTTAAGTATGAAATGAGTTTTGATGAAAAGAAAGAACTTAAATCAGCTCCTAATAATGTGGACTAAAAAATACTTGAAAACAGTGATTACTTTGAAATCTCCTGTGATGTAGAGAGCTCTACAATCAAACACAAGAGCCAACCAATTATAGAAATCCATATTCTAACAGACCATTTATGCATTTAGGATCTTCAGAATTTGAATCAATTATGTTGTTAGGATAATAGGAGCTTTTGAGTTAATTTTCTGCAACATGTACTGTATGTAATTGAGATTAATTATTTGACATAAAGGTGAGCATGCTGTGCTTCATATATCGTTTCATAAGCAAAGAAAAAGATGCACAATATAATATGCACTATTGCCCAATCCAAATAATCCAAACAGAATTATTTGTGGAGGGCAAATGTTGAAAAGAAAATGTTAGCGTTCGTTCAGTAAATTCAGGAGAAAATGTTCTCTGCGGGATCTGTACTTGCACGTCATGGCGGTAGACATTTTGATTAGCAGGACTGGTCGCTATTGAATATTCAAGATTATTCAGGCTGATTTAAAACCCACTCGAGGAGCAAATGTCTCCCTCCTACCGTCTTTGTCTCTCACGTCCAACATCTTCTGAATCTCTTTGAAAAGACACTCTGAATTCATTCTTGTCTATACACACTCTGCCTATTCTTGACAAGCACCACTTGATAAATCATACCCCGTGAAGCAGTGAGTTCCCTTATTATGACTGGCTTCACAAATGATCATCGATCCTAAAAAAAAAAAACCTTTAGTCATTACTGAAGCAAAACAAGGACTTCAGTTCTGGTGCCAAAGGGGCTTTTAAGATGATGTGCATTGAATGGCAACTTTCCTGCTGGAATTAAATTGTTGCTTTTTTCCTGTAATAAAATTCTTGATGGTACAAAATATCTGTAAATATTTAAATGTTGTGATGTTGTTGTTGTTGTTGTTGTTGTTGTTGTTGTTGTTATTTTCCTCTCTGCATGTGCACTTAAATCCAGTCTGCCACAGCAGTGTATTTCTGGCCTGGGCGTAAATGTTCTACTGCACCACACTGAGACAAAGCAGGTTCAGATAATGACACCAATTTGTTAACCGTGAAGAATCAAAACATTCTTTCTGCAATTTAACCAATCCCCAGAAAAAAAAAGAAAAAAAGAAGCTTATTTGATGTTATACAGATGCTATTTTTTTTTTTTATTTGTTATTTTAATGAGAGTATCTGAGTAATTAAGGAAACTAACTGATTTTTCTATGACATACATTAGTAATGCATAAGGGTGTGTTCACATTTGGCAGGTTCCATTCAATTAAAGCAGATGTTGCCATGTTTGTTAAAGGGATTAATTTGAGAAAGTCAGAACACTGCCATCTGTACCCTGGTAAAGCCTGACTGAATAATGTATGCATCATTAACCAGACATCTAAACAGACCAAATCAGATGTGCTGTCACTAAGAACATGCTCATGTCAGACATTCCACCTCTCCCGGAAGCTACGGGAGTCTCTTGTATGTTCACAGCGGCTCCCTTGATGCCTGCAAATGACATAAAATACCCTGGAAATCATTGAGGCAAAAAAAAAAAAAAATGAGCAAGAGGAAAGAGCACTGTTAGTGCAAGAGAGAGTATATCACATGCAGTGATACAGTAATCCTTAAACTACATGCCTGTTGCACTAAAGATACCTAAAGTGCAAATCACAGCATGTATCCATCCCTCTCTCCCTCATAGACTTGCATAACTTTTGCTTTTTCACGAATATGCACTCAAGCTATTTAATACCACCACGCTTTCTATTAGACAAAGATATGCTGGTATCACTATCAATAGATCAATATTCATTCATTTTCTTTTCGGCTAGTCCCTTTATTAATCAAGGGTCGCCATAGTGGAACGAACCACCATCTTAATCAGCATATGTTTTACACAGCGAATAACACACTATATGAAAAATTCAGCTCATTTACCTGTACCACATCCTTGGACTGTGGGGGAAACCGGAGCACCCGGAGGAAACCCACGTGAACACAGAGAGAACATGCAATCTCCACACAGAAATGTCAACTGACCCAGCTGGGGCTCGAACCAGCGATCTATTTGCTGTGAGGCGATTGTGCTACCCACTGCACCACCGTGACGCCCATAGATCAATATAATTTCTAATTATCAATATCAATAGAGCCTTGCATTTATTTAGCAATTACTTGTAAGACCTTGGAAAATTTTGCTCAGCCAGATGGTAACTAAATTCATTTTAATTTAAAAACACTTGACTTGAAGGGGTGTTCGTAAGACTGTCATGACACGTTTCAGGCCTGCTTTGTTTGTGGAAATAAATCTGATGGAAATTGGATATGTGACAATGCGACTATCATGTAAACAGGCAGATTTGATTTATTAAGGCATTCCAATGTGTACGTCATTAAACTTTTAACCATGTGGTAGTTCTCCACCAAAAATATATACACTAAATATCGCATACAGACCTTGAACATGCGTCAATAGCACCGCCACATTTATACAGTGCTCCCAGGACAAATGTCATTCAGCCCCACTAAAGCTAGTATAAAGATGCCGGACTTTAGCGCTGTGTACAGGTGTAGTAACAAGCAAACAAGGAAAACAAAGCATTAAGGTACAACATTTCATATGTAAGATTTCATTTGTTATGTTTTAGTTTGTTACGAACTTTTGTGCTCAACAAGTATTGATGATAATAGTCACTTACTGCACTGACCATACGTCAAAGTAACACCAACTCACACTAAATACCAGGCTTATGCTTATGTTTTGTTTTGTAAAATCAGCAAACAATGTAAAAAAATATGACTACAAGATGCTGCGAAGCTAGAAACTTGTATTATTGTCGGCTAAGTGAACGAATCATTCATAACGGAGATTCATTCACAAATTACATTCACATTTTCCCTCCTTCAGAACAAGTGAAAGTGGGAGAGTGGTGTGTTTCAAGACACGGATTAGATCAAATTTAACAGGGAGGGAGGTTAATACATCTGTATGAACACAAACACACACTCTTTGTCAAGAATGCCCGTGCGGTCACTTATCCATCGATGTATAAAAGTGATGTAAAATTATATTTTAGTCATTTAAAAAATATATGTGTATACTGACCAGCGAGAAAACTCTCGATCATAGATATATGTATATGTGTGTATATATATCTCTGGCTCTGAATGGCCAGACCTCCACTGCACCTTGGTCCCGCATTCATTCAAGAAGCACTACCCTGTACCAAAATGGTGGCTCTATTGACGCATTTCATTCCAATAGACAACAATAGCGTAGGCGATACCTATGTGAACATCTACAGTTCTCCACGGTTTTATAACAAGAAGGCAGAGCGTGTGTGGAGACGCCTCATCCTAAAACTTCTGACCCACTGCTCCTCATTAAAGCAGGCCACAATTTGCTCCCACCAGACCCGAAATCTCTCACTCTCTCACTCATTATTTCTCCTTATAGCAGATCTTCATTGAGTGCATGAATATGAACTCATGTGAAATGATGCAACAACATTATAAGAAGTTTAGCTACCAGTATTCACATGCTTTGGACAGGTAAACGCAGCACATTTTATATAAGCTGTGTTTCAGGAGAAATAGTATAAATAGCTGTGGAAAGTGCATCAGTATATTCCTACAGTACCTGTTAAATTTGAAAAGCAGATCCAGGAAAAGAAAAAGAAATAGGTAAAAAATAAATAAATAAACTAATATCAGTTGGCATATTATGAATATGTGCAACACTAGAGTCATATGTAAACAGGCTGTAAAATGCTTACATCTAATCAAATATGCAAATAAGGACATTAATCCAGAGATTGGGAATGCACAGGATGAAATGTCAGCATATAAATAACCAGATTAGTTATTAACTTCACGAAGCAAGAAGAGCTATAACATTGTTCATCTGTATAATAACCCTGGGTAAACTATTCCAAGTGTGAAAAGTCCATCAAAATAATGTGTATTAATGTTGTTATTATTCCCCTTGCAGCTGGCACCAGACGATGCATGGAAGTGCCCCCACTGTAAGCAAATGCAGCAGGGAATGGTGAAGATGAGTTTATGGACACTGCCCGACATCCTCATTCTGCACCTGAAGCGTTTTCGACAGGTGGGCAAACGGCGAAACAAGCTCTCCACCCTCATTCGCTTTCCTGTAAGTGCTCTGGATATGACCCCCCATGTGGTGAAACGCAGTCAAAGCATGAAGAATCTGGCCCCGTTGCCTTCAACTTGGAAGCATGGAGAAACTGACTTTCTTTATGACTTGTATGCAGTTTGCAACCACCATGGAGGCATGCATGGAGGCCATTACACAGGTCAGTATGATGTAGGGGCTGTTTCATTTAAAAGCTTTTTTTCTATTATCGTTGCTTTAGGTTTTATGTTTTTGGGGACTATGAGCAATGTTTGGCCTTGACCTATATACAACTTTAAAACCCTCTTGCTAATTTTGTCCCAGAAATGTTTACACATGCATTTTAGATTCATTTTTGAGCTTTTTTTAAAGTCTTAGCTTTGTTGAATAAGGCATTTTACCCCTCAAAATGGAAATAGTGCCACTTTATTTTGATAGTCCACTGTACACATTCTGTCTGTAGTGGAACATGTTACCTGCCAACTTTTAATTGTTGAGCTTTGGTTTTTTGGGAAGTACATGATTTACCATTAAAGTTCATACAAAGGAATTAAGGTATGAATGAGAGGCTCACAATATGTCCAGCACAGATATTTTTTTTTACTATTTCTCTAATTTATAGCCTAATCTAAGGAAACATAACTAATTTACAATTTATAAGAAAATGTCTGATTTTTTAAATGTGTGCATCATATCCCACCCCTAAATCCAACCATTAACATATTAAATTAACATATCATTTGATAATCAGACGAATTAAACTCACATACAGTAAATATCCAGATTTCCTTACCTTTGTCATCTTCACCTTAAAGACTCCTCCAATTCACCCCTACTCCTCCCCCTCCTTCCTAGACTAAAGCTGCAGTCACACAGGACTTTTCTCCTCATAGACTTCCATTCATACTTACATGAATGCGTATAACCGGAAATGCAAGCTTGTGCGACAAGTTTCGCACTTCTCTGCATTGCAAAGTTCAAGCTCGGTGAACTTTGACCTGTGAAATTGCAACACTTGACTTTGTGATACCAATCGAGGATCAAAACATGACCTCTCTGGAAAGAAATTTAAAATATAGACCAATCGCTTGCTTTTTTTAAATGTCTAATCATCTTGTTAAATCCCAACACTTTTCGCAGCGCCGTACGACAAAATTTTGCATGATCAACCTCTAGTGTGACTGCAGTTTAATCCAGGATAAGGCGGAACGGTGGCTTAGTGGCTTGCACTGTTGCCTCATATAAAGAACATCGCTCGTTCAAGTTCCCTCCCCATGTTTGCGTGGGTTTCCTCCGGTTTCTTCACTTTCCCCCACAGTCCAAAGACGTGGTATCATGAATTGGGTAGGCTAAATTGTCTGTAGTGTATGTGTGTAAATGAGTGTGTACGGATGTTTCCCTGTGATGGGTTGCAGCTAGAAGGGCATCCGCTGCATAAAATATGTGTTAGTTGGCAGTTCATTCCACTGTTCGACCCCAGATTATTAAAGTAACAAAGCCAAAAAGAAAATGAATGAATGAATGAATGGTTCGAGTCCTGGCTTGGCCAATTGGTGTTTATGTGTGGAGTTTACATGTTCTCCCCGTGTTTGCGTGGGTTTACCCTGGGTACTCCTGTTTCCTCCCAGTCCAAAGACATGCGGTATAACTAAGTTAAATAAACCAAACTGTTCCATATGCTGTTATAGTTCATGGTTCTTTCCACCATGGCAACCTCTAATAATCAGGGAATAGGCTGAGCAAACAAATTTGGGGGAGCTCTCATAACCTACCTGAGCTTAGACCACCTGATGAAACAGGAGAAGTGAATGCAGTATTGCTATTCATATCATTGGATGTGTAGGAAAATTATAATTAGATGTGATTTAAGGGATTTTTTCTGAAAATAAGTCATTTCAGTCAAATTTCTGTTGTCACTGATCATAGTGAAATCACTGAACATAAACGAACCTGGTTAAAATGCTAATTAAAAAAAAAAAAAGCCTGATGAGCTTACACATTTTTTGTTTCTTAAGTCTTTAGACTTAAGTCTAAAATTTTGAGAGTGGTCTGGATGCAGACCTGGTGCAGTGCGATCTGAGCTGCATCCAATGCTTTTTATGTGCTTACCTAACATCACCCCTAACCTTACCCCACACTAGCTTCATTGAGTGCATTGTGTCTGACATTGCATCATTGACATATGCAGTCTCAGCTTACATTATCAAGGCTGCGTCCAAATACTATTGAAAATATTAGATATAAGGAGACAGAGATGTCTAGTTTAAGGTTTCTTGTCCATGCTTTAAAAACTCTTGGTTTATGATAATTTTCATGATTGTTACCTAGAAACTAAAAGAAACTGTCAGCTCCAAATAAGTAAAAAATGAACAAAGTTTAAATCAATAGCAAGTCAACAGACCACTCAGTTGATCTGTGCAAAACAGCCTATTGCAGGAACTCCGTGGACGGCCACTGGTACAGTTATGATGACAGCAGTGTGGAGATTGTGCCAGAGGAGGAACTGTGCACACGAGGGGCTTATATCCTGTTCTACCAGAGGAGAAATGTCATCCCACCCTGGTCTGCCAACAGCTCGGTCAGAGGTGAGTGAATGAGCTTTTGTGGCCACATTTTAAATGGCGGCAGGATGACCTTTTGTTTATTTGAATGGATCAATGTTAGGTAGAAAGCACATACGAAGATTTTGTTTTTTCATCATTGCAAGATGAATGTGCTTTACAGGCCAGTCACAAGAGAGCTCTGAGGCTTGTGCAAACTTAATGTGCTGGGGAGGTTGCTATAGTAACAGACACATCTGACCTACTGATAAACCACTTTTTGGTATTGATGCTGTGGATATTTAAGCAAAAATATTATTGGCTTCATGTATTCAGTTTAACAATATTTAAGTAAAGAGGCTTATCAGTATACTGATATGTGCCCTACATATATATTGTATATCTAGAATTTATGGCATATTTACTTCAACAATCATTGGCTTAAAATTGTATTTAAATTTAATTTGAGAAATGTACCCATTGTTTGGTTTGTTCAATGTTGACTCAGTGTTGGTTTACAAGAACCCAGCATTTTTTAGTGTGCACAGACAGACAGACAGACAGACACACACACACACACACACACACACACACACACACACACACACACACACTCAAAAATGATTAGAATCTCCTTAAATTTAGTCTTTTTTTTTTTTTTCTATTCACAGTAATACTCAAAAAAAAAGTCTATAGAAATAAAGGTTAATGTGGGTGACACAGTGGCTCATTGGGTAGCACCGTTACCTCACACCAAGAAAGATATATATATATATATATATATATATATATATATATATATATATATATATATATATATATATATATATATATATATATATATATATATATTAGGGGTGTCAAAATTAATTTTTACTTTGGTGCACCAAAGGTGCAGACGCGGACAATTCGGTATCGGTTCAGTAATAATCATAACCAGTTATTATGTACTGACGTCATTTATCTCCTATGCGCTCTGTCGCGAGGGAGGTGAGCGCGAGTATTTACAACACTCAGCCAACTCAGGGCCGGTCCGTGGCATAGGCACCATAGGCAAATTCTAAGGGCACTGTATATCCAGGAGGGCGCCAGAAATGAGCGCGATTCAGTTGGTTCTATTTTCGATATTCTTGACACACATTCAGTTACAGACGACAATAACTCAAAAACCTCTTACCCTAAAAAGATCTAAAGTGTGTTTCCTACAAAAAGACAAAGCTGGTTATGTTTCACAACTGTCTTTCTTCTTTTTCGCTTCACACTACGAGCACTGCTCCATTTAAGCCCTCGCAATATGTGTTTAGCTGGGATAGCTCGCGCTGAGAGAAACTCTCAGCAAGGGACCGTCGGAAAAGTGCTTATTTTTTCCGTTTTTTTTTTTTTTTTTTTCTGCTCCGCTCTTCGCGAGCTCTCCCTGTTGCGAGGGCTTAAGTGTGTGTGTGTTTGTGCGCGTGTGTTTGTTTCTTTGGTGCTTTCTATATTTGTGTTTGAATGAGAGACAGTGTGGTGCTGTGTCTCTGTGTGTTTATACAGACAGCTTGTTATAGCCTCTCCTCTAAAATATAACACTGTATATGGAAAGCATCGTCAATGCACCGTGATGCACCAAAATATCGAATTGAACCGAATCGAAGGCATGATAATCGTAACCGAACCGAACCGTGAGACCAGTATAGGTTTACACCTCTAATATATATATTATTTATATATTAATATTTATATATAATTTATATATTAATATTTATATATTATTTGTAATACAATTTTGTTCGTTAATACAAGCAGTCAGATATATGAACTGTACCTATATAATTTTACCTGCTCAAAGAAAACACTCTTTGTGAATGTTTAAGGGTGCTTTCACACCTACACTTTTGTTTCGGAACGTATCTCATTTGCCCAGTTAGCGCGGTTCGATTGGCATATGTGAACAGGGCAATCGCGCTCTGTTCCGCGCCAAAGTAATCGCTCCGAGATCGCTTGAATGAGGTGGTCTCGGCTCGATTGAAACGAACCCTGGAGCGGATCGATTGCAGTGAGAAAGCGATCCGATCCGAGCGCGGTTATATCACAGTGTTTTATGGATATGTAATAGGCTTACGGCTATATGAAGAGAGAATTATGAGTAGGGCGGGAGGTTTCGCGAGTCTCCGGATGCCCGCAAACGAGTGATGATCTCCCGGTAATCTCGCGTCTCTCTCCCAGTCCTCAAATAGGCATCGTTGCGCACCCTTCTCACCCCTCCCCACCGCGTCTCTCCTCAGACACGTCACGCGCGCGCACCCTGTCAATCACCACCAAACCAACACCTCTCCTGACAGCTGAGCGGGACGCTGCAAAATAAACCCTGACACTCTGACCAATGTAAGGAGTGTTTACTCGCACGTGACCTGTTTTAGCTCTTTTGGTCCGATTAGAAACTTTGCAGTGTGAAAGCGAACCGCTCCAAGAGCAAAGAGCAACAATGTAACAATTTTAATCTCTGTTTCGGAACAACTGAATCGATTCACAGGTGTGAAAGCACCCTAAGACAAAACTCATACACAGAACAACATGAGCATTTGTATCAATTAAAATAATGTAAATATTATCCCGCTTGCTTTTTTTTGAGCTGTCAGGCGAGTTCTTACACTCCTATGATTGGTCATCGTTTTCACCCACTCAATAGAAAGGGCTGTGCTTGAATTTAAAAATGAAAGCGCTGTGACACGGAAAGAACAGCCGCGGTTACAGTCTCTATGCGCATAATCACGGTTATCACGGGTAATCTGTGGTGAAGAAAACTCACACCACAGGGACACAAGTATCGCCGAGAGCAGAGGAAAAGTTACCCTACGAACACCCCAGCGGGTCAAATGTCCAAAATGTGTGAGAGAGAGAGAGAGACTTTTGACTTTAACAATCTCTTTATTTACAACCACTTTTTTTAACCCATTAATGAAAAATATCAAAAAGGAAAAAAAAAAAAGGAAAATAAATATATATAAGAGCTGGTTAACTCACAATCATTCAACAATCAAACAAGTATTTCCAAACAACCATTTTGAACAACTTCACAAAGGCATTGATTAATTCACCATTTAAAAGTGTCCAAATCATCAATCAACTTATAATACACATATTCTATTTTAATATGGAATTTAATAAGTTCTGTAAAAACCAAAAAAAAAACCTGTCAGTTTACTTTTCCGTGACAACCAAATAGCCAATTTTGCTTTTTCAAAAATAAAATTTAATAAAACATGGACTTGCATCTTGTTGCTGTTGTATTTAGGCCCATAAATAAAAAGACTGTGCATAATAACCTCTCCCAACATTTGACAGTATCCATTCAGTTGATAAAAGAACATTTGTAATCTAGATTAATTTAAAAATAAGTGAAACACTGTTTCTTCCACATTGCAAAAAGGACACCCCTCCCTCACCTGTGGATCAATGTGTGCTCTGTGTCTGTTTGTGGCTGTTATACCATGCACTATCCTCCACTGAAGGTCTCCAGACCTTGTTTCTATGAAAGGTTTGTGCAGGGTCCTCCAGCAATCTTTGGGGGAAGAATCTGGTCCAAAAAGAGTCTGCCACTTTGATTCCTTCAGGCTTTCAAGCATGTGGAAATGCACTACTTTTACACAAAGAGTATACAGTTTTTTCCCCTGCATCTTCAAAAAGACTTGGCTGAGGTCTTCTAAACGAGAGAAGTCCTCCTTCTGTCTCCTGTCATTCTCTTGTATCCGCTGAAAGAATCAACTCTGGAAATACAGAAGCGTCCTCCTCTGAAGTCAATCTAATGTCCACTGGTAAATTCTCCCGTATTTCAATCAACAATCTCTCAGCCACCCATACTGATCTCATGCCCAATCTTAAGGCTGAGGCCTCAGCATTTATCCAATGTCCTTCAGAAACCAAATGTCTAATTTTAGTGATCTTTGCAGACCACAAAGCTTTTCTGAAAGAATCAGATTTAAAAATGTCCAGATCTATAGCAGAATTAAAAAGGAGTGGTTCTTCTCTCGACCAGAGGCCCCGTATACTTCTGAGTTTTCTTGAAACCTTAAATCTTGACCATGTTCTCAGCAGTGATCTGTAAAATGCTGTTAGACCAGTTAAATTCAGCTTGTTAGTGTCCATTAAAAATAAGTGACGATCCAGACCCATGTTACCAGCTTTCTTTAAGAGTGCACAGGCAACTCCTGCCCAACACACGTCCTTCCCATAAAGCAACCTCTGAGCTGTCTGAAGTCTAAGCTTCAACTCTGGATCCAATATCCAGAAGTCCTTGTCCGCCTTTCTGGATAGGCAAGTTTAAAACTGATGCCCTCAGCCAGTGTTGTCCTGACCAGAAAAAGTCTATGAGTTGCTTTTGGATCCTTGCCACCAAGTCCTTAGGGGGCTCTAAAATCATCATTTTATGCCAAAGAGATGAGGCCACCAAGTTGTTGCATATCAATACTCTCCCCCTATAGGAAAGCTGGAATAGCAACCATCTCCAGCGAGACTACCTCGCACACACTTTCTCCACAAACCCCTCCCAATTTTGTTTTATAAAATCATCGGTGCCTAAAAAAAACCCTAAATATTTAAAACCCATTCTGCCCCACGACAAATTACCCGGAAGTATAGGACCATTAGTAGCTTGACCACACCATAGAGCATTACTTTTACTCCAGTTATTTCTTGCAGATAATGCTTTGCCATATTGTTCAATTATATCTTTTAAAGATTTAGCATCACTATGGTCTTTAACTATAACTGTTTCATCATCAGCATGTGCAGAAATCTTTACAGGCACTTGGAGGTCTAGTTCAGGAACACTTAACCCAGTTAAGTTAAGAACCATCTTCTTAATTTACACAACAGTGGCTCAATAACCATACTATGGAGTTGTCCTGAAAGAGGACCCCTGTGATACCCCTGTGAATTTCAATAGGAACACTAAGACCACCAGCAATTTTTACCATACATGTAGCCTTATTATAAAGAACTTTAATCATGGAAATAAAACTGTCACCAAAACCAAAAGCTGTTAGATTTTTAAAAAGATAGTTTTGATCAACTCTGTCAAAAGCCTTTTCCTGGTCTAGTGACCAAAATCCAAGATTAATTTTATTTTTAAATGCAAAATCATAAACATCCCTTAATAAGTGTAAATTATCTAAAATCAATCTTCCTTTTACACAGTATGATTGATCTTTGTGAATGATTTCATGCAATACATTATTCAGCCTGTTTGATAAACATTTTGATATGATTTTGTATTCAGAACACAAAACTGCTACTGGCCTCCAATTTTTTAAAAGAGTTAAATCCCCTTTTTTCAGTAGCAAAGTTAAAACAGCTCGTTGTGAACTGACAGGAAGAATCCTCTTTTTTATACATTCTTTAGGACTTCATAATAATCAGCTCCTAATAAAGTTCAAAATGTTTTTAAAATTTCACAAGATAACCCATCTATCCCAGGTGCTGTTCCTGAAGAAAGGTCCATAACAGCAGCAGTAACTTCTTCAAACTTAAAATCAACCTCCAAGAGTTCTTTTTGCGTTGAAGTTAAAGAAGGAATGTCCTGTAGCAATTCATTTCAGTGGTTTCAGCAGCAAATAAATTAAAATTATAACGCACAGCAAGTCTTCGCATCAAAACTGAATATGAAGTGTCCTGACCATCATCATTTTTTAAAACAAACATCAATTTTTCATGTCCTTTTTTTTCTTCTCCAAGTTAAAAAGTAAGATGTTGGGCCATCCATGTCTTTTATGGTTGAGAAACGACTTCTTACAAGTGCCCCTTCAACTTTTTCAGTTAAAATAGAACCCAACTGGTTCTTTTTTTCAATCCACAATTCTTGTACGTTACCAGCATCCTTAACAGTCATACTCTTTTCAGTTTCCTCTATTTTCTTTTCCTATAACTCTATTGTTTTTTTTTAAAAACCAAAGAGGAGTGGGCAGCATATTACTGACATAAAACCCTTATTTGCACTTTACCAATTTACCACCATTGAATAATATTATCATACAACTCATACAACCCCTTCTTATTACTCTAAGCCTCCCAAAAAGAATAAAATGTTTCACAGAAATATTTATCTTGCAATAATTTGTTGTTAAAGTGCCAATAGTAGCTCTTGTGAGTCCTTGTGAGTCCATTTTTTACATTTTTGATACATAAAACCGATCTAAACGTGTACCAGAAAACCTACCATCATTTATTCTTACCCAAGTTTACTGTGTTATTGAAGCATTTTGTTCCCTCCACACATCTGAAAAAATTTGATTCTTAAAAACTCCAGCCAGACGTGAAGCTGATTGCATTCACCATTCCTATCATATTTAAAATCTAAAGTGCAATTCCAATCACCTCCTATTATAATAAAGTCCCCATCTTGCTGAAAAAAAAGCTTCAATCTATCTGCTCCATTATTTTGAGCATAGACATTGATAAACAGGAATGAAAGATCATTAATTTTGGCTCTTACAGCTACCAATCTACCTAGCTCTATCTCAGTTATCATTAGAATTTGAACTTTTAGAGCAGAGGAGAATAATATAGCCACACCAGCGCTAAGGTTCGTCCCATGACTAAGCACTTTCTCCCCTTTCCAACACAAACCCCATAAAGCTTCATTATTAGAATTGCTATGGGTCTCTTGCAAAAAAAAACATTTAGTTGCTTTATCCTTATGGATTCTAACAATAGGTTCCTCTTCTTTTCATCCCTTAAACCATTTGTGTTTAAAGAACCCACCCTCAAGATTTCCATATAGAAAAGAGAGAGAGGGAAATGAAGAGGAAAAAAAGTAGTTTAAACATCATAATTATTTAGATTTTTTTCCTATCTTTCCAGTTGACCGTATATTAGTTAAGTGTTTCCTCAGACGAAATCGCTTCTGTTGAGACAACTCGTCATAATTATGTTTCTTCCTGACAGACATAACTGAAGAGACAAGTTTGTCTAAATCAGGAAAATAATCACAAAAATCTCAAAACCGATTTTTCCTTTTGTTTTATCCAGAAAGGAATTAATTTGATCTAGAGTTTATAGATCCCCATCAGCCTTCTTCACAACCTCAGACCATTGATCATCATCTTCTCTCAGTCTATCATCAGTGCATTGTGACAACCCCTCCATTTCATCATCAAAACTTTCCTTTGAACCACCTTCCTGTCCTGTGGCACCCTCACACACAACTTCAATATCACTCTGAGCTTTAAATTCATCACATTTAGCGTTACTCACATCTGCATCACTACTACATCAGTACTACAGCCATGTTTCTCCACATTGCCAGTAATATTAACATCCAGCTCACTCACCTCTTGCTGTCCTGTCATTTCGTCTGTCCCTTGAACTCTCAATGTGTCCGCGTTACTCTTCTCAGCTTGGGAAAAGAGATTTTTATGAGGGCAAAGAAAACATTTGTACCCCAAATCTTCGCATTCAAAGCACCTCATACTTTCTCTGCTGGCATATATCATGAAGGAGCTCTCTTCATGAATGATGCGAAAGGATGCTTCCAATGTGCGCTCTGGGGAGATTAAAAACATGTAAACCTGCAGCCTAAAAGACAGAACATGTTTCAGTGCGGCATTTTTGTATACGAGCGGAATCGCTTTAACAGGGCTAGCAATCTTACCAAAAGGTTGTATTTCTTTTAGGATGGCCTTCTTACTTAAAAAAGGTGGAACATTTGAGATGGTAACTTTTGTCGCTAGAGCAGATAGAGGGGTTATCGGAACAAACGCCTCTTTTACCCATATTCCGCTCATAGTTAACTTGTTTATTAGTGATTCAGATTTTAAAAACACAACCACGGCCTTGTTCATCCGCGAAGCCGAGACGATGTTTTTAAAACCGACTTTTTCTCCTTTTATCTGGAGGATATCCTCCACTGTCACTCCAGGGTCTGCCACACACCTGCACGCTCCTTGAACTTGAACATATGCCATACCGGCGTCTGTTAAGTTATCCGTACGGGAAAAACTTTCTCTACACCGTATATACTACAAAAGAAAAAAAGCAAAAGAAAATAAAAGAATAATCAGAAAAGAGAAAAAAAAAGCAATCACTCAACGCTCTCAAACACGCACTCAGCTACACATCACACTCCCAGCATGCACCAGAGAGAGAGAGAGAGAGAGAGAGAGAGGGGAAGGCAGAGATGGAGTTTTACAGCATTTCTCCCTAGTATTGAAATAGCAGCTCGTGCTGTATTCCCTGTCCAGCACACTCACAAGCAGTGAACTGTGCACAATTATCTGCTTTTTAAGTAGTAAGAGCGGTTTATTTACTCACCCTTGCCTCCTTCGCCATAGTATTCTACCACAACATGGGAGATAAATGACATCAGTAGAACGTAATAACTGGTTATGATCTACTACTGAACCGATGTCAAATTGTTCCCATCTTCATCGCGGTGCACCGAAGAAACAATTAATTTTGACAGCCCTAGTTTTCTACGGGTGCTCCAGATTCCCCGACTGTCCAAAGACATGGGGTATAGTTGAATTGAATAAAATAAATTGGCTATAGTGTATGGATGTTTTCCAGTTCTGGGTGGCGGGTTGGTGGGGCACATTCTGATGTGGCAACCCCTGATGAATACAGGGACTAAGCCAAAGGAAAATGAATAAATTAAGGTTAATATCTTATTTACTGTATTTAAGCATTAGGAAAATAATAAACAGTGTAAGTTGATGGGAACTAAATGCTTTGCAAATACCACCTCAAATGAAGCTTTTTTGACAGATCTGCAATATTTACTATTGGAAAGCCTTGTAACTTCTATTTGAACTTGATTTGGGTAAAATAGAAGTATACTGACATCTTTCCATTGCCTGTAAACGGTAGTGGTTTTGGACAGAGATTTCCATTCAACTGTAACAAATTACTTTCTGCTTAATACTTTTATGTGCCTCACTGTAGGGCTAGGAAAATATACAACACAAGAACACAAAGGACAGAATAAAGAAATAGTAATTTAGCCCAAGAAAAAAAATAATAATTAGAGGCCAGGTTTGAGAAATTGATTGAACTAAATAATAAAAATACAAAAGGTAAGTGCAGCCAGCAATCACCACCTTTCTCCTGTTCCAGCACTCCAACAATTATTCACACCAAGTGCAAAGTCCAAAAAAGAACATTTATTTAAAGATTCATAAATAATAAATAACAAAACAACAAACAAAAGATCTAACAGATTACAGAAGCAACTTTTTAATCTCTCAAAAAAAAAAAAACAGATCATACCTTGCTCCCTCTGTAGCAGGAGAAAAAAATGTTGCAAACAAAAACTGGCTTCCGCCTCCCTATTGCTCTCATAAAGTTAAACCAAAATCAAAAATAGAAATGATAAATGGCACAATAGATTGTCTGGGGCAGGAGAATCAATTGCAAGCAGCCTCAGCCAGGTAGTGTCTGACACAGTCTCTCTTTGTCCTCCACTGCTGCATGCCCCAGCCATGTAATTACCAACATGTGTGTGACCTCATGATTGGGAAAGAGAGAGAAAACAAACCCCCCACAGGATGGCAGCATAACACATTGAGGCCACAAATGCACTGCATGCATTATGATACATTTATTAAAATATATATTTGATTGTTTTGCTTTTCTCAGAATGGCTTAACCTGAAGTGTTGTAAAAAAAAAAAATAGAAAATTTTTTAAGGTACTTTATGAAATGTTACCATGTGGCAACAATGTCCAATAGTGGATCTACAATAAAAAAAATCTTATTTAGTACTTTCCTTATAATTAATAATTTTGTTGTTTGTTTTGATTGAATTGGTGTTGCAGTATTATGAGCTTAAACACAGAACTTAATAATAAATGACACCTTATACATACTTTCCAACAACTGATATTCCAACAGCTTTCATTTATTCCATTCTTTTTGCTGAATTGAAAACAAACCTAAAATTTTATTATCATGTATGCAACATACAGAAAGTATACATATTTTCTCCAATAAATATTATAACAAATAAAACAATTCTAATTTATGTAGATGCACCCGAATAATGTAGCTACTAGCTAACAATGTTTTTACAGTATATATTATACTGTATACTATACTAGTTCTGTCTTATCTGCCTCCATCAGTGATGGAGATGGTACATTACTTAAACCATCTCCATCACTGCTTTCATCAAATATCCAATCTGCATCATTCTCATGGTTGCTAAAAGCCATCTTATCCTCACTTTCATCTGCAGGAAAAGCCTGTTCTTTCTTTGTCTTTTTTCACTCGCCATAAAACATGGCTTACCAATACACTGTTATCTGTATTCATATCTAATCAAAAGTAGTATTGCCAAAATGAGATTTTATCCACAATGCAAATTTCATTAACATATGACTAATCAACGGTGCGAAGCAGTGGCGCAGTAGGTAGTGCTGTCGCCTCACAGCAAGAAGGTTGCTGGATCGCTGGTTCGATCCTCGGCTCAGTTGGCATTTCTGTGTAGAGTTTGCATGTTCTCCCTGCGTTCGCATGGGTTTCCTCCGGTTGCTCTGGTTTCCGCCATAGTCCAAAGACATGCAGCACAGGTGAATTGGGTAGGCTAAATTGTCCATAGTGTATGAGTGTGTGTGTGAATGAGTGTTTGTGGATGTTTCCTAGAAATGGCTGGAAGGGCATACGCTGCGTAAAAAAAACGTGCTGGATAAGTTGGTGGTTCATTCTGCTGTGGCAACCCCAGATAAATAAAGGGACTAAGCTGACAAGAAAATGAATGAATGATGAATGACTAATTAACAATATATTACTAGAATTCATGTTGTTATTGTTACAACAAAAAGATCACAGCTGACCTTACTAGCTAGCTAACCTATTGCAATATTGCACATTCCACCATTGGACAGTGTTGCCATTTCGTCACCTTAGAATTATAAGTTCTATCTGACTTTTTGTCAAAATTGAGTTATTGACATATTCTTATTAAATGACAACTTATTTACATTATGGGAGTTTTTTTTTTTTTTTTTTTTATAAAGTTGTTTACATTTTAAGACTCTTTATTCAAAAAAACAAATGTTACACACATACTGTTTGCTATATGGATTGCAAAAACTTTAAAGCTCAATATCTCGAAATTATTTAGAACGCAGATAGAACCTTATAATTCCAAGGGGACGATTTGGCAACACATACATTTGATTGATTTACGAAAAACTAATTTGATAAAAACCTTTTTGGAGTTGTAAATATGCCATCATAACTTATTGAAGGTGATGTTTCAGATTTTTTTGTGTTTCTGACATGAGTTGAACCTTTGTTTTTATTGACGTTTTCATTTGCATTCAGCAACTACTCACAATGAACCCGAGTCTGTCAGAAATCGCGCCACAGAGAAACACTGCAGGTCATGTGACTTAACCAAAGCACATCATTGGCTACACTATCTTACACTATTGTCTTCTATTTCTAACAAAAAGAAATTGAACTGTGGTCTTAAAGAAACAGTGGTAGAGAAATTAACATAAATATCATGTTGTCACACGGCACCACTATGCGGTAGAGGGTAACAAGCAGAATAATAGGCTACAACATTGTGATACACATGGTCTAATCATGACATTATGACATTTAGTTATGACATTTAGCTAGTCATGAGAGGACAAAACTTGAACTTTAAAACTATTGGAATCTTTAACCCTCTGGCAACATGCTCTTTATGTTCACTTCTCTGCCGCTGTCTCTTTAAGACAAACAATCTAATTTTTTTTGTTGGAAAGAGAAGACTTTAGTTTAGCCAAGGATGTGCTGTGGTTAGGTCACATGTATTGCAGTTAGCTAATCTAATGTGAGTAGTTGCTGAATGCAAACAAAAGCATCAATAACAGCAAAGGATCAACTCATGTGACATCCACAAAGAAATCGGAGACATCATCTTTGTTATGTCATCATGACATATTTATCACTCAAAAATGTTTTTATGAAATAAAGTTTTTGTACATTTATAAAATGTATGTGTTGCCATGTGGAATAGGTTAGCAAGCTAGCACGATCAGCTGTAACCTTTTAAGTTGTAACAATAACAACATTGACACTAGTAATATAATGTTGATTAGTCATGTTAATTACATTTGCATTATAGATAAAATCACATTTTAATGGCAATGTTACTTGATTAGATATGAATACATGGAACAGTGAATCAGTGAACACCATGTTCCATGGCAAGGGAAAGAAGAAAAGGACAGAACTGGCTCTTCTTGCAGATGAAAGTGAGCATCAGATAGGATTAAGTGACCATGACAATGATGCAGATTGGACATTTGAAAAGAGCAGTTGGGAGACAGTGGAGACAGTTCAGGTATGATAGCTCAGAGGCAAGTGAGACAGGTCTAATATAACAAACAGTGTTACATTATTCTGATGCATCGTGATATGTTAGGTTTGTTAATACATGTTATAATATTTTTTTGGACCTACTGTATGTTGTATACATGATAATACAAAATGGTATTTGTTTTTAATAATATTCAGCTAAATAAGAATGGAAAATTAAAAGCTGTTGGAATAAAAGTTGTTGGAAAGTATGTATAAGTTGTCCTTTATAAGTTCTGTGTTAAAGCTTATAATACTGCAACACCAATGAAATTAACACAAGCAACATTTCAAACAACACAATTATTAATTTTAAGAGAATTAGAAGGAAATTAAAAATGTTAAATTTACATCTACTTTTGGATGTTGTTGCAACAAATAAAGTAGTTTAAAATATTAGATTTTTTCTTGTATTTTTACAGCTTAAGTTAAGCCATTCTAAGAAAAGATTACATTTATATGTTTATCATAGTGCGTGCAGTGGAGGGTGTAAGCAGCTATCAGTTTATTTTGTGTGAGATCCTGTGAGGGCACTTGGCAGAGCCCTTGCGACTGAATAACTGAATGGTTTGTGAATTCATAGGCCAGTTTTCTTTATCTCCTATTGTATTTAAAATGACGTTCAAAGCATGAGGCGTGTAGCTTCCTTTAATTTCATCGTGCTTCTGGGCTCATGCTCCAGTGAGAGTGTAAAACTGATTGGTTGTTTCTTGTCACATGACTTATAGTGAGTTTGCATAATTCTGAATCATTTAGATGTTTTCTCTAACTGGCTGTACTGTTGACATGCCTAGAAAAAAAGTGTGCATCATTCCATATTTGTGCGATATCTGAATGGCCCCTGGCGAGGCAGTGGCGCAGTAGGTAGTGCTGTCGCCTCACAGCAAGAAGGTCGCTGGTTCGAATCTTGGCTCAGTTGGCGTTTCTGTGTGGAGTTTGCATGTTCTCCCTCCCTTCGCGTGGGTTTCCTCCGGGTGCTCCAGTTTCCCCCACAGTCCAAAGACATGTGGTACAGGTGAATTGGGTAGGCTAAATTGTCCGTAGTGTGTGTGTGAATGTGTGTGGATGTTTCCCAGAGATGGGTTGCGGCTGGAAGGGCATCCACTGCGTAAAAACTTGCTGGATAAGTTGGAGGTTGATTCCGCGTGTGGCGACCCCGGATTAATAAAGGGAGTAAGCCGACAAGAAAATGAATGAATGAATGAATGAATGAATGAATGGCCCCTTATTCCTCTAATCAGGAGTATTTTGGGGTTCATACTTATTGACTCCATTTCATTTTTGAATTGATTTGATTTAAAAATATTGATGCAGTGTTTATACATGAACGATGAATGGAAGAATTGTGGTAATTCATCGTTGCCAATGGATGAAAGCTATTATTATAAAGAATAATAATTTACTGTACATGAACACCACCAGTGAAGGCTTTCAAAGATGATCACCAAATGAGGTAAATTAGTTTTGTTGATAACTATGAAGGAGTTGGAAAACATAGTTCAGACAATATATGACACACTGGCTTGCTAAATGTAACTCTAAAGAACTTTTCTCTTTTTTTGAGTGACTGAGTTCATCCTAAATGCTGGATTAGATGCCATTGCATGCTGCATGTGTGACTTGGTGATCATTAAAGCCATAATACAGTACTTCAAAAAAATCAAGGGGCAATGAGAGGGGCAGCACACTCTCTGCCTATGTCTAGAAACATGGATCAGTCATTAAAGTGTCTTGATTCTTTCCTTGTGCAGGTTCCACCAGCTCCTCGATGTCAGATCACTGGCTCATCCGTTTGAATGGTGACAGTAAAAGAGGAAGTATGGTTTCACGGTCTTCTACAACATGCCCTTCTTCCATCGCTGACTCCCCAGAGTCACCAGTTTTTAAAAATGAACCCTCAATTGAGGAAAGAGGTCAGTTTAACCACAAAGTTATTTTCTTGTGATTGTAACCAGAATTCAATGACCTTTTAAATAGATTTCATAATAATTATTTCTTCATTTGTTGTTGTGGACAAGTGTCTTCCACCATGTTCTGAATATTTGCTTTTATGCCAGTGTCTTTAGGTGGGTTTGAAAGCAGACCTTTTGTGCGAGGAATCCAAGGTCGTAGTGTAAGCATGAGAAGTCCCACCAAGACTAAAGTGCTCCCACTGCGATGGTCTTTTGGAAATAAAGACCGCCACAAACCTGTGCCGGCTTCTGAGCAGTCTCCTGCAGAACTGGTGGAGTATTTAGAGTCTGGGAGGAGACCAAGATGTACCAAAGACCCTATTGTTTCCCTAATGACTCGACCTTCAGACAAAGACAACGATGCAAAAAAAACAGCCAAATCTTCCAGCCACAGTGGCCTCAGACCTCCAGAATATCTGAAAATACCACAGGGTCAAGAAAGAAGTAGCTCAGAGAAAGCAATGGGCCAACAACCTGCCAGCAGCAGTAGATCAAGAGAAGAAGGGACCTTGACCAGACGGAGCAGCAGAAAATCTAAACCGGACCAATCACACTCCAGGAAGAGCTCTGGAGCAGGGATCCAGTCCAGTTGTAGTACTCCAAGTGGCTGGGAAACAGCACAGAAGCATGAGTCGAGTGACAAGCGTGACCAATCAGAGGATAAACATAAAAAAGGGCAGGAGACTAAACGTCATGATGTCTTCGCTTTTCTCAAAGGTGGCTTTATCAAGAAGGATTCCCTTCGGAAGTCTCGGGATAATGATTCTGTCAAAAAGGCTGATTCAGGGGTGAAGAGCCCATCTGGAGTTTCCCTCTCCAACGGGACACATAATAGAAATCCAGAAGGTAAAGTCAGTACTATGAACCATGGTAGCAGGCACGGAAGTGAACTGGCAAATGGCAAGGTGAGTCGTGGTTCCTCAGACATCAAACGCTCACAAAGCTCATCCAATATTCAAAGCAAAACTGATCTAGGCTTAAGAAGAACAGCATCTTTACACAGAAACGGCACATCGGTGGCCCAACCACAGAGCGTGACAGGGGACAGGGGCTCTCAGAGCACTTTACAACGCACACGCTACAGCACAAACTCACTGGGCAGAAAGAAGGCAGTGCCTGAATCAAGTTTCTAAGACTTGCGCTGTGTTCACACCAGACGCGGTACAAGTGCATAAATCGCGATATTCATGTGTGAATAGATGTGTGAACATCTTGAGTTTACTCGCTTCATTTGTGCATCAAATTAGCTTCATTCACGTTTGAAATTTACTGAGCAATAGACGCAGATTAGCATCATGGGTGAGGCTTCTGTCTGCATGGACTTTATTGAGAGAATAGCTGTGTTTATTTGCTTTAGAAGGACTAAAAAGAAGCGTCAGTTTGTTTGGAGCCGTGTCTAAGTCCACTAAATCCATTCAGAGGTGCACCCAGGTCTGTGAGTTCATCAACTCCTTCAGAAACTATACCTGGATGATGGAAGCATTCAGCGGTGCTTCTGACTGAGCCGAGCCCAGTTTGATGAACTGTTGTCTGTGTCAGCAGTAGGATTTTACTCCTGGACACCTAACAACAAGCACTACATCATAATCACTCCAATCAATCAAAGAGCAAGTTCCTGATTGGTTAACGCTGCATTTTGTTATGCGCAGAAGTACAAATTTTCTACTTTGTTCTACTCGCACCACTTCATTTGCATGAATCGCATCATTCGCGCCTCCTCATTCGTGGATATTGCGCCACAGGATGTTTATTTACGCCTTTGCATTGAATGAACATGTAAATCACTCGCGCTTGATGCTTCTTCTGCGTCTGGTGTGAATGCAGCATTACTTCACTACACCCAAATATCACAACAGGACATCTAAAAGAACTGTTGTATGAAAGGTAGGCTTGAAATGATTACTGAAAGCAGGCAGCACACGGACTATGAAGTTGCACTTATATTTGAAATTAGTAGATTATATATATTTTTTGTTGTTCACTTGTTTCTGCTTCTGCTAAAGTGCCTCTTAGAATTGTTTTTTTTTTTTTTCAGATTGTGTTTTGGCACTGGAAGTACATTACATGCTAGCCTTTACACTATGCTTTTTAATTGGGAAAAAAGCCCCAGATTAATTTTTTTTTTGTGCCAGTACATAGATTTATTATATATAATACATGAAGGGAATTGCTAAATATAACTTTTTCTGTTTATCTCTTATGATTCTTCAGATTGTACTGATTGGCTGCTAACCTCTCATGGGTTTTTATGACATTTAACAAAGATGTCAGTTCTTGCACTTTCAGTGATTTTATTGCACCACTATGTTCTGCTTTTAGACCAAAAAAAAAAAAAAAATTTTTTTTGTTTACTCACTGCAAAATATGTACATTATGAATATTTTTGTCTTGTTTTCCAGAAACTGTTATATGACATTAGAAAACAATCACTATCACTAAAACAAGGAAACCTTACTATGATACATTTACAAAATATTATATTACACCATACACCTCTGAAAAGCAAATCAACCTCACTTTTTTTACCAAGTTTTTCCAAATATTTTTTTTTTCTGTTAAAAGATGTTAAACAGGAATGCTGTCTTTTTTCATTTAAATATATGTTATAATAATACAGAAATGAAATAATGTGAAGATAATGCGTTAAGATCAAATAAAAATAAAACATTAAAGTGACCTTAGAAAATAGACACCCATGACGCAGATTGTGTTTGGCTCTAATTGCTCAGAGCTTCAGTAAGAATGTCAAATTGTCTCCTTCCTATTTGAGCTAATTGGGTCTGAATGTCCATTAATCTGATGAGCATAGCAAAACTAATAGTCTTTTTTATGTTCTGCTATCCAAAACATTTAAATAGCCTGAATGCATCTTATGAAGTGTACATCACTCATTATCAAAGCAATGAATTAAAACTGAAACATTATTTTGTGAGGCAATTTCACACATATGCGTTTTAAAGTAATCTAATAACTCATGCACCACACTAGAAGTGTCTTATTAAATGTTGCATGGTATTTATACACATTAAATGACATGGTATTTATACACTAGCTCTTCAATTAAATACTGCTACGTTTATCTATTTGGATTCCTTCCAATATAGTTATTTGGAAAAACACACTTCTACAATAGTTTTGTGCTAAACTTCTTTAAAATACCTACTACATGCACTGAACAAAAAAATTATTCAAAGATGATTCATTGTATTTTATTACATTTTTTAAGGTAAGTGGTTTTAAACAATTTATTTGGGCTGAAATTAAACAAATTAAGTTGAACATTACTAAATTTAATATGTTTGTTAAAATAGTAGCCCATATAAATTGTTTTTAGTGTAATGCATAGTGCAGAATTTCATAAGCGAGATTTTTTTACACTGTTCATTGCAAAATATGGCCACAAAATATGCTGCCCATTTAAAAAATAAAAATAAATAAATTTAATGTTACACACTCTAATATTCAATTGGACTGCCTTTGATTATGGCTCACATTTGCTATGTTATCGTTTCAATATGTTTCCGCTGTCACAGCATTTATTCCTGTCCATAGTTGCATTAATTTCTCACAGAGATCTTGTATTGATGATGGGAGAGTTAGACTGCTGTTCAAAGTCTTTTCCAGAATGTCCCACAGATTCCCTATAGGGTTATGTACTGAACCCTGTGAAGTCCAGTCTGTGTATAAATGATCTCTCATGCTCCCTGAACCACTCTTTCACAGTTTGAGCCTGATGAGTCCTGTCATTGTAATCCTGAAATATGCCCGTTCCATCAGAGGAAAAAAATGGAATCAACTGGTCATTCAGGTAGTCAGCTGACCTAATTCTTTGGGCACCCAACATTGCTGCAGCATTTCAACATCATTGCACTGCCCTCACAGGCTTATGTGTCTAGACACTAGGCATGATGGATGCTTCACTTTATCTGCCTCTCTTTTTACCTTGATGCACCCATCACTCTAACAGGATAAATCTGGACTCATCAGAACACATGACCTCCAATTTTTATGCTCCCTGGGATATTGAAGATTTTTCCCCAATTAGCCTCGACGAGAAGTAGTTTTCTGAAGGCTACACAGCTGATTCATTCAAATCATTTAGTTCCCTTTGCATTGTGAGTGGAAATGCTATTACTCACTATTAAGCATAGTCGTGACCTCTACACTTGTTTTTTACGATTTTATTTAAACAGACGTTTTTTTTTTTGTTTTTTGTTTTTTGTCAACCAGGGGTGCGTTTCCCAGACAATGATGCAACTCGTGGCTAAACTATCATAGTACGATGCATTGTTTGGGAAAAGAACAATGTAGTGACAAGTGTTTCTTAAAACCCGTAGTTTCACTGTCGCAGATCCATCGTTTGAACCATGTCAGTTATAATGCAAAACATCCATAATGACACTCTATATGGGGCGGAGTAACAACTTCTTTAGAGAAGAACCCCATAATTTCTTTGTACAAATTTTATTGTTTTACACGCACACGCATTTAAAAAAACTAAAAAAATCCAATATAAGTTTTGGTATAAATATGCACTTGTTTTCCATATTAATTGAAATATATGTAAATGGCTCGTATAGTGCCTGTGTTTCCTTTATATAGTAATATTATTGAGAATATTCCATAGTCTATTCTAAATTCACATAAAATCACTTACAAAAGCTAACATGTATTCTAAAATCATATATAAATCATATAATAAATGAGGTTATTTATTAAGAAATAAAATTTAATATTTATTAGGAAATGAAAAAAATCCTACTTTAATAATAATATTAATGGTTATTAACATTATTATTATTATTATTATTTTTATTATTATTATTATTATTGTTGTTTTTAAGTAGGATATTGTTTTTTTTTTTTTTAAATGTGTACTTTTACAATTTGACACATGCAAACCACTACAGAAATGTACTAACCAACAGGCCCATGTCATATACAGTACAGATACTTAATAAATAAACTACTATAAAGTAAAAGCATTAACGTATGCTGTTTTTCACAAGCTTTGGAGACATAACATAAATTCTAAAATTATAATTAAAAATGATAAATTCTAATAATTCTAATTAGAAATACATTCTAATATAATTAAATAATAGGTCACCTATAGCTTTCGTCATGAGCCACGACTGTGTTCAAAATGACATGAATGTTTTTTAAAGTGCACTACCTAGTACTTCCAGTTTTAAATAATGTGTTGGACAGTTTTTAACCTAATTGGGCCAATAATTCAACCCTTCAGAAACAGATTAACATCTTTTCCATGACCACAGGGTGTGTCTTCTTAGGAATAAAAGCTACTCTCTGCTTCACTCATTTATTAATTTTTCTTGTTGGCTTTGTCCCTTTATTAATCTGGGGTCGCCACAGCGGAATAAACCGCCAACTTATTTAGCACGTTTTTGCGCAGGGGATGCCCTTCTAGCTGCAACTCATCTCTGGGAAACATCCACACACACACCGGAGCACCCGGAGGAAACCCACGCGAACGCAGAGAGAACATGCAAATTCCACACAAAAACGCCAACTGAGCCGGAATGAACTTCCAACTATTCCATCATATGTTTTATGCAGTGAATGTCCTTCCAGCTGCAACCCAGTACTGGGAAACACCCATACACACTCATTTACAAGCACACACTCATACACTACGGCCAAATTAGTTAATCCAATTCATCTATACCGCATATCTTTGGACTGTGGGGGAAACCGGAGGAAACCCATGCAAACACAGGGAGAACATGCAAACTCCAAACAGAAATGCCAACTGGCTCCACTGGGACTCGAACCAGCAGCCTTCTTGCTGTGAGATGACAGTGCTAACCACTGAGTTTTGCTTAGTTAGTTGATTTTATTATTATTATTATTATTTTTTTTTTGGATGGGCAGTTCATATTTAGCATGATTTGTAGACTAACAAATTTTGATGCTTGCATCACAGAACTCGCACATTGCACATGGGTTGCTGAGTGTTTTGGACAGCATTGACATGAAACAAACGTCACTGCATTCAATAAGCAATCAAAAGAGCTGTAGATACAAACTAAAATGTCATGGCAGATGCGTCATGATCTCATTTTTGGTTTTGACACTATTGGTTGGGTTTGATGTAGGTAGTGTGTTATTTTCAGATATGATTGAGGATTAACCTTTAAGTAAGATGCTTACTGCACAGTTTTTCCATACTTTTGCAAAACATCCAACAGCCAACATCGATTAAAACTTGCCAGATTCATCTAAGGATCAATCCTGATTTAGTCGATGAACATCACACTTTGAAAGTGGCGTAACATATTTCTGCATATATCACTGGCTTGTTTCTCCAATGTACATGGGTAATGAATGCAATAGCCGGAGTGTGAAATGCACTGTTAAATAAGGTTTAATAATTGTGGTGAATTGATGTAAATGTATCTCTGTCACACTGTTTACATTGATTTCTTTTTGTTGATCTGAATTGTCAAAGATATGAAGTACTGGTTTGTTTATGTCTTCTACTTTCTGCATTAATGTTCTAAACGGAGGATTTCGGTGTCTAAAGAAATGAGCATAGGCTACTTTTACAGTATATTGAATTTTTGTTATTGTTGTTGTTCATTGAAGTCCTTAAAATGTATTAGATAGCATTGATCAATCATTTTTGAGTTTAAAGCATAATTGAAAAGAAATCAAGGAACAACATTTTTGCTCTTTCCAGCTTTGTTGAAATCTGTTTACAAAACCCGCTAAAGGGATTTCTGTCTTTGTGAACATGTAATCATCCTTGTTTTTTTTTTCTGTTGAGTATGTCAAAGGGTTGTGCGAAAAGCAGCAATTATACAGCATATAACGGACACAAAGGTCTGTTCCCCAAGGACATTTCTTTCTTCCAATTTTATGCTTTCAGAATAATCATACTTTCACTATGTTTGAAATAATGATCACTTGTACTGAAAAGACAACGAATGAAGGAATCCTACCCTCAAATCTTTTAAAGATGTTTGATATGCAATTTTATACACATTTTGTAATGTCTTTGTATGGTTCTGTTTAGAAAATATTGTTAATCTGTTTGGGAACTACATATGTACAGGCATAGATTATATGTACAATTCTAATTCTATTTGAATTATTGCACAAGAGTACGTGTTCTGCTTATTAAATGACTAGATACCGGTTCTTGTGGACCTGTGTCTTCAGTAGCTGATATATTTTTGATAATAGCTGAAATTAAAAAGACATTGCTACTCATCATGTCTCCAGACTGTTTTAAAATGACAGTGTCATTTGGGTTTAAAGTGCATTGGTCCTCTAGCAATTATCGGACTGTTTGGAATATTTATAGTCTGGTGCCATTTTATTAAATATTTATGAAGTGTACGAGCTTAGCATTTATCACTCTTGTCACCTAAAAGTTTATTTATTACCATTCTGAATGACTGTCACTGCTCTCTGCAACATTTCGACTCTGAAACCTCTTTTGCATTGGATACAGTAGCTTTAATTCCTGTGGGAGTCTCACAGAGCATTTCTCATTAGCATGCGCTACATACAGTCTCCATCCTCAGTTATAGGCTTTGTCTTTGCTTCAGTATCTCAACTCAAATAGTGTCAAATAGTCATTTGAATTCTGGAACTGATTTAGTGTGTATTATTCAGACTTGTTTTATAAAATTGTAAATGCTAATTGCTTCTAAGAACTCATTATGCACTTCAGAATCAGATAATTCTGTCAACATCGCTTTAATATTTTAAGAAGCAGAATGACATATTCCTAATCTTCTGAAAACCATAAGCTTCTGAAAACTTCCTGAAAACACACACTATAATGCAAACTAAGGCATACATTTTTGTTCTATGTGCTGTAAACATACTGTGGTTGTTTTAAACAGACAACAGAAGTAAACTATAGTTATTTTACAAGTTTTGTCATCAAGTGCAAAAGCTCATGTTAGACAGAATGTTCAGAAATTAGAACTTCAGTCCCCAACTACAGTACAGCAATTTCACACACAAGGTAAGTGAATAGTGAAAAGTGAAAAGTGCAGTCATGAGCAACATTTTACATGGAAACAATCTGTCTCTTTTAATATATAAAAATGCTAATGTTGTTAACGTCACTGAGACTGAGATTTTTTTTCAACACATTTCTAAACATAATAGTTTTAATAACTAATTTCCAGTAACTGATTTATTTGATCTCTTCCATGATGACAGCACATAATATTTGACTAGATATGAAGAGTTCAGACGCAAAAGCCGCTAAACGCTACTTCCGCCAAAAATGAGATAATGGCATTGAGTACATGCTTTAGGCATGATGTAGTACACCATCAACAAATAGATTTGCTTCTAATTATCTAAATCCCAGCATCAGCGCATTCAGAAATAACAGTTTGTTGGCAAAAGGCACTGAACAGCACTTCCTATTGACAGCAAAAGCTGTCAGAATTTGTGAATCAAATCATGTTTTCAATGTAGTAGTGCGGCGATACGTCGGCTTTTGTAAGGAGACTGATTTTGATTTTAAAAGATGGAGTTTGATGAACTGGATGAGGCTGTCGACTATCAGTAAATAGCAAATGAAATCGACCTTAACATCAAAACTCTGGGCATTATAAGAAAAAGAAAACACAAAGTACAGTCGGAAGTGTAACAAGAGAAGCAAGAGAAGGCCTTAAGTATGGTGAGAATGAATGAATGACAGCTTCTAAAATTGTCTGATCAAGAGGCATCTCCTTTTTGCCCAATAGGCCGACCTTGTGTTTTATTTGCTAATGTAAGTTTTCAAAGATAAATTTGATGTATAAAACTATACATTTTTAATATTACAGATAAACTTTTTTATATTAATGGACAATGCACAGACATTGATGTTTCATAATGTTTACACTACATTCTTTGAATCTACCAAGCTTAGTTTACAATGTTTACATTGTTCTACTTACATTAAATCTCAATCCCAAACATCAGAAATGACAACAGATTGTTAAGATTGTATTAATGTTAGTTTTAATGTTATTGATTAATGCACTTAGCTGACAGATTTCATTAATTCATTTTCCTTCTGCTTAGTCCCTTATTTATCAGGGGTTACCACAGCGGAATGAACCACCACTTACTTGACAGATTTATATATTTTTAATTTTAGGTGTTTTATGTTTCGTAAAGTAATTTATAATTGCATCTTTAGTGATTTCTAACTAATTACACTGTTTTGTCTCCATAGCTGGATTTAGAGGTTTTTGCAAAAAAAACACAGGTGTATTTAGCTGGTTTTGACGCAAAAGAAAATCCACCTTGTTAATCACCAAAGAATTGTCTAAAGTTACATTTTTGGAAAAAAAAAAAAAAGGTATTTCATTTACTAGCTAATAACCCTATCATTACCTTTAAAATGAAACTAAAATTAAACCTAATGAGAAGGCTCGTAGAAAATGCCACATTTACAAAAAAAGAGTTCTGATAGATTTAGAGGGTTTTTGCATATGATCTCTTCATATTTTTCAAGACACTATATTCAGCTTAAAGTGACATTTAAATGCTTAACTAAGTTAATTAGGTAAATTGGGCAGGTTAGGGTAATTAGGCAAGTTATTGTATAAAGATGGCTTGTTCTGTAGGCTATTGAAAAAATATAACTTAAAGGGGCTAATAATTTTGACCTTAGAATGGCTTTTAAAAAATTCAAAACTGCTTTAATTCCAGCCGAAATAAATCAAATAAGACTTTCTCCAGAAGTGTGTGTGTGTGTGTGTGTGTGTGTGTGTGTGTGTGTGTGTGTGTGTGTGTGTGTGTGTGTGTGTGTGGAATTATTAAAAGAATAATTCCTTTTAAGAAAGTAGGAGAGAAAGTTGTAAGAAAGTTTTTTTTTTCTCTCTACAAAGTAAGATTAACTATAGTGATGCCTTCAACACCTCTAGGAATCAGTTTGTGTGCACTAATAAAAGTCTGTTTTTTTTATTTTATTTTTTTATTTAGCAACCATAAAAGTGTATTTAGCAAGACATTTACCTTTGATACTTTTGTCTTAATGGTATTTTCATGCCATACCTCTGACCTCAATGTTTGTGAAAAATCACATTTAATAAACACCAAAGGCCTCTGAATGAAAAAAAAAACAACATTTACAGGAGAGAGATATTTAACAGTGGGCGAGACAGTGGCGCAGTAGGTAGTGCTGTCGCCTCACAGCAAGAAAGTCGCTGGGTTGCTGGTTTGAACCTTGGCTCAGTTGGCGTTTCTGTGTGGAGTTTGCATGTTCTCCCTGCCTTCACGTGGGTTTCCTCTGGGTGCTCCGGTTTCCCCCACAGTCCAAAGACATGTGGTACAGGTCAATTGGGTTGGCTAAATTGTCCGTAGTGTATGAGTGTGTGTGGATGTTTACCAGAGATGGGTTGTGGCTGGAAGCTGCGTAAAAACTTGCTGGATAAGTTGGCGGTTCATTCCGCTGTGGCGACCCCGGATTAATAAAGGGACTAGGCCGACAAGAAAATGAATTAATGAATATATTTACAACTTATATAATGGATCAAAGTCTTCTTTGAAATTCTCTGGGATCTGCAGCCATCAAAACAATTCTTTCTAATAACCCTCTTCTAAAAAATGTGCAAAGTTTCGTACATAACACCAGTAGTAGATCAAAACAACCTGTGGGTAAGTTAAAACTTATGATGCACTTTTGAAATGAAATAAAAGAAAACAAAAATCTAATAAAAATCTAATTAAAATCAAATCAGACAGGGACAGAGAACATAACTAAAGGAGAATGACACTTTAAACAATGTGGGGAAATATCCTTAAAAATTCCAATGTAGCTTTATTTTACGTTTTGTCAGAAGTTTTGCTAATTCATTGAAATTCATATGATTTAATATGTATGGAATTGCTTGATTTGTTTAAAAAAAAGAAGCATGCCCCCAAACCCTACCCCTAATCCCAGCCTGATGGAAAAGTGTACAAATGAGATTATACAAATTATTAAGAAAAAATTATTTGACCAATTCAATTTCTTTTTTTTTTTATATTATTATTATTAAATCGTAGTTATAGTTGTACATCACAAAAAATATAATAACTTGGAATAAAAACAAATAGTTGGTCTACGTTCACAGTTCCTTCTTAAGGTCATAAATATTGACAGTTTTAACTTTCATTTTGAGATTTTTGCTAAATAGATTGCATATTATCTATAGCAGTGATCCTTCCTGTGTGAACCCACTGCTCTGCACATGTTGTTTGTCTCAGTTCAGTTCATGGAGTTCTCTCCTGATGAGCTGATCATCTGAAACTGTTGTATGGAATAAAGAAGTTACACAAAAAATGCACAGCGTTGCATCCTTAAGACTGGGTTTGAGAAACACTGAATTACAACAACCTAAACATCTATAATCAGTCGATTAATATGGTCATAGGGCTGGGCCATTAATCGAAAAGTAATCGGAATTGATGTTTAGAACCTATAATCGATTTAAATTTTCTAGGTCAATATTTTTCAATTACTTTTTCCTACCATGCGTGAAGACATGTGACCCCACTTTGTTAAGGCTGATATAAACTTCGGCATCGTATACACAGGAATTCCGCAGATTTTCTGCACATTTACGCAGATTTTTAGCTCATCATTAATTCTGTTTATTTACTTGAGTAAACGTGTGTAAATCTATATTTATTCAGTTTTTAAATTAATTACAGTACTGTTATCGACTAATATGAAAATGTTCATCTGATTTATGTACAATGCAGTTTGTACAGTAATATTTTCTGTCTTTTATTAGATATATTATATGAGAGACTTGCTTTATTTACTAAATAAAGTGAATCTAATTGGATTAGCATTTTAAACATTAAATAAAAGTTTAAAAGATATTATTTTTTATTTCATATATTAAGGTTTTAGTTATACTCCCAAAATAATTCCGCAAAAATCTGCAGATTTTTACCAAAATTCTCAGCAGAAATAGCAAAAAATGTCTGCAGATTCTGTCTGGCCCTACCTATAACTCATTAAGAGAATAAGCTCAACCCTGTTAGACCATGCGCCATGGCACAGAGCATATTTTTCTATCCTTAAAATAGCAAACGTGGATTCGGTCACTCCATTAATGCTTTTGCACCCTGCGCTTCAGACTTTGCGCCTGGATCGTTAAAATAGAGCTTATTGTTTTTAAAAAAGCAGTGTAACAAAAATGCTGTACTTGTTAAAACAACCAGTTCATTGTTTATTCCTTTGATTACATTAAGCTCTGCTGAGTCGAAAAAATCCTTTAATTAAATCTCAAAAAGAACCTATTAAAAGGTAGATTTTTACCAAAAGGTGAGTTGTCTGCATCAATGTCACTGCCACAAACCAACAGGTACAGTAACTTACTAAATAGTACTATTCGATAGAATATTAATCAGCACAACTGTTTTTATTAATGACAGTCAGAAAAATTAAATATTTCATATCCATCATATCCACTTGTTATACAGATGTTTTCTAAAAATCATTTAAAAATGTTGATGCTAAACAACAAGCACAAGTTCAGTTTTCTTTAAAATAAATCAAACAAACAAAAAATGCAGTAGCACATATACAATTTACTTTTGCTATTCCATTCAGTGATTAGTAATGGGAATACAAAGCACTACATTTGTACATGTCTATTACTAAACAAACAGACTCATTAGAAAATACATACTAAGTCAGTTTTTATTACTTATTGTTACATGCTTAATTTGCATATTGTCATTTTGTTTTGCATTTGTACTTGAACATTGTTATATTGTCAGATTGTCATGATAGTTGTTGTGTTTTATTTATTGTGTTTTTGTAGCATTTTTATATGACATGCTAATTTCTTGTATATTTGTATATCCAGAAAAGTATATGTAAAGCTATATGCAGAAATAGGTCCAAGATGGCGACTTGAGTAGACGTAGACTAATTATGAGCTCTGGCACCAAACATGTTTATAAACGCAGCTTATAAGCTTAATTCTAATCATATAGTTGCACTCCCTAATTACAATTTTGTTAATTAGCTCTGGCTTCACTATGGGTAAAAAAAACAGACTGTTGGCTCTCTTTGAAAAAGTTAAGACTGTAAGTACTAGCACATGCTCTCTGGCTAGAGGCAGCCATGACTGTGCTGCTATGAGTGAGGAGGACTCTCTTTGTATAACCAAAGAGGAGTTCCTAAGTTTGCCCATCACTCCAAGTAAGTCTGCAGCTGCCAAAGTTAAGATTTGTAAAAATGCAAGTGGTGACATTACGTCCCAGCTAGACAACATATTGCTGTTGATCAAATCGCATATCATAGCGTGCTCTGACAAAATTGAACAGATTTCAGATCTAAAAAAAAAAAGTGGACACTTTGTCTTTTGAACTACACTCTATAGTGACAAAAGTGACACATCTAGAGTGGGGAATAACTCAAGTAAGGAAACAAGTTAATCAAATGCAAAGAGGGCTGGAAGATTTAGAAACATACACAAGACGATGTAACCTCAGGATTTTGGGTATTCCAGAGATGATTGATAAAGATTCACTATGAAGTTGTTAAAATCAGTCAGACGTCTTTCTCTGTAGGTAAAAGCAAGCTTTCAGGAAGTATCGACGTAGTTCATTGCCTTGGAAAACCATCACAAAATGGCACCAACAACAAACCTAGACCTGGTTTCTGCTGCATTCAATCTTCCATGGTGGGGCGCCACGCCAAAATTGATCCCGTCACGGCTACATTACAGCTTGTCATTCAAAACATTCAGTCATGTTTTTTTAATAGCGAGTGATAATCGCACCAAAATGTATTAAAAGGTAAGTGAATTATAACAACGCAAACTTTTCTGTAACCGTAGTAGTGCTGTGCGTCCTTTGTTTAACCTTTTAAGGTTACGTGCTGACTGGCTGACTGACAGATGCATGATATGTGAGGTCAAGAAACACAACGTATAGCCGTTTCACTTTACTTCAGGACGCATTAATACCGCTCTGTAGGTCTATTGGAGACATTCATAAATATTCCTAGCAAATCTTTTAAATGTTGGAGATTAACTTGTTACATAAACGCACTAAATCGCACTTCAGCAATGTTTATTTGAGAGCGCGCTAGAAGATCTGTGCTTGAGCTGCGTATATTTGAGGGGGCGTGCAAGAAGTTTTGAGTAAAGAGTAAAGAGATTTGCATGCTCGTAGGCTTTTACATAAATGCAATCTCGACTTAATACTGCGCTCACAACATTTGTCATTGAAATAACGTCAAAGGTAGTTGGTAGATCTGTGTAAAAAAAAAAAGGCCCGCCACCACAGCTGGAAAAAAACCTGCTCAGGAAGAAACACTGCTAGAGACATCATTGTTCAGTTCACCTTGCGCACCATCAGAGATGCAATCTGGGATTCTGCAAAAAATTCTACCTTTTTACAGAAAAGGAGATGCGTTTCAAAGAAGGCCTTCCCAAAAGTGCCCATGAAAAAAGAACGAAACTCTGGCCAGAGGTGCAAAAAGCAAGCAAGGCTTGGAAAATAGCCTATTTTATAGGAGCTAAAGCTTTTGTGCAGGGAGTGGTAGAAATCATCCTGGACATTTAAATTATCCTTAACAATCTTTTGTCAACTGTCTCTCTTTATTTGCCCCTTTGAGGATTTTAATATTATTCTATCATCATGGTTAATTGAGGGCATAATTTTTTAATTTTACCTCGAGGATTTTGCCAGCGAAACTACTTTTTATTTAATTATGACAAACTCAGCAGTATTACAAAATACTTGCTTATTTGTGTTTAAAGACTTTTTGATGGTGCCATGCTACACCAACGCCCCATTTACACAGGGCATCAGCGTCAACGCTTCCTATTCCCTTTGAATGGGTGGCGTCAGGCATTGCCAGACTGCATTGTGTATTCATCTGCGCTGCTTTAGAGATGTGTCTCCCTGCAGAAGTTGGAACTTGCTCAACTTTTCAAGGACCGACGTAAGCGTCAGCCAATCAGATCACTTTATGCAAATACACCAGCTCAGACAGTGGCCTGTTGCTGACTAATTTCATTGGCTGACGCTGCTATGATGATCGCGTCAGCCCCAACTTCAGACACGCTTTCTGTCTATCGTTGTCGCTGAAGGTGTAACGGTACTGACTTTTTTGTAAATTTTGTTAATTCCGATCACGACTTGTAGGTTATAAGTTTAATGTCACTATCCATCATTTCCTTGAATGTCAGAGGGTTAAGGTACAATGTTAATGTAAGGCCTTGTTTTTTGTTTACGAAACGCTTTAATTCTAATTTTGTGTTTCTTCAAGAATCAAATTCTATTACTACAGATGAGAATTCTTGCTGGTCACAATGGGGCGGTGATGTCTGGCTCTCTCATGGCTCGGAGTGTTTGGCCTGGGTTTCCTGCTTAAAGAATAATAACAAAATAACAAACCTGATAACAACCTTCTATTAATCTGTTTGGAGAAAAGAATTCTTGACTGGGTTCTAAATTTCCTAATGCTTTCCTCATTTTTAGGGGCGACTTTAATGTTGTTTTAAAAGAGATAATGGATAGATGGCCTCCTGGTAAAACTTCAGTGCTAAATACTAATTTAAAATTTGATAAAATTGTTTATGAATCGATTTGACCTCATTGATATATGGAAGGAAAAACACCCGGCTAACTTAGAATACACTTGGAGCATTAAAGAAGTTCTAGACGATCTAGAATAGATTTCTGGCTAGTGTCAAATAATATGATGAAAATCATGGCTTTACTAAAAGATTTTTTAAAGAGCCGTGAGACGATGCCCAATGTCAACCTATCTTTTTCTTATTGCTGCTCAAACATTTAGCAATTTCATTAAGTTGAGTTCTTTAGAGGGTATACAGAAGGTAAAAGCTTGTTAATAAGTCAACTATCTAATGACATGGCCCTTTTTTGAAGAATAGCCACCAGACTCAATCAGCAATTCATTTAACTAAATTGTTTTCTAATGCCTCAGAGTTATTCCTTTATTTACATGAATGTGAATTATTTGCTTTAAAAATTGTTAAGACACATTCATTGGCACTATTCCTGTTAAAGAGTCTCTTACTTAAGGCATCATTTTCTCAAAAAAATGAAAATGATAGTCTCTCTTAATTTTAATGCACTTACTGAAATTACTAATAATCATTTTAACAGATGGTTACAAAGAGATCTTTCATTAAGAGGCTGTGCCTTATTAACCAAAGCAGAAGGTATTTCTAGGCTGACGTACATAGCTGCCTCTTTGCACACAGATAATAAAATAAACAAGATAATTGATCAAATAATGATTAAGTTTCTATAGAAAAACTAAATGCTTCATATTCAAAAGTCTGTAATAGTTAATCCATACAAAGTTGGTGGTCTAGACTATTTAGAATGATCTACTTTAAATAATACCTAATCACCTAAGCTTTTCACTCATCATAGCACACGTGCTGCTGATGATGTGACAATAAAAGTTATTTGATTTGATTTGAAAAACATTGATGTCGCTAAACTATGGCTTGGAGTAGCTGTAGCTCAATCAGAGTTTTAAATAGCCCTATTTAGTCCACAGTAAGGTTGAACAGATGTCCTGTTTTTCCACAGGAAAGTCCCTTATTTCCCAGGACAGTTCCTGGGAAATGGTCCAGTCAGAGGTAGACTAGCCAAGCGCATCATAGAACAAAAAAATTAATTCAAACAGTATCTTTCATTAACGTGCAATAACAGAGCTTAGGATAGGCGAAATCATGCAGAATGGAATCAGCTGAAGCAATGTCTGGGCCACTGACACGCACCTGCACAATCCTGCCCTCTCATAACCAAGATAGTGTGCGACCAAATCAAATAGCCTACACAGACAGTTATCAAACTGTCTCTCGCTGCAGAGTATCTACCTCATGAAAATCCATGGTTTAAGTCTAGTTGAATCAGTTAGAATGCAAACTTTTAAATGAATGAATTTCCCCTTTTATAAAAAAGACTAATAATACGGAGCAATGAAATATTAGTGCTGGCTTTCATCAGACAGCATACCTGAGGAAAAAAAAACATGCTAACCCTCTGTAATTGACTCAAGACCAAATGGGAAATGAGAAGCATGGATTTGAAAGATATTTTAGGGATTTCTGCTAAAGTTTAAAGTAAGCTTTTTAAAGATAAGCCTATTCAAGTATTTATTGTAAAGCACTCATTTAGGATGTATTGCAAATGTGTATTATTTATTTATTTATTCAAATTTTGGCAGCCTTTTTAACATTTTAAAAGTTAAAATTAATTTTGTATGCTTGTACACCTACTTTAGTAAAAATAGAAAACATTTATAATAATCCAATATAAATCAAGTGGAAAATTAGATTATATAATAATATAAATTAGCTAATTGATAATGTTAATAATAATAGTGACAAAATAAATGGCCTTGGGTTTGCTATAGCCCCAGAGCCCAATATTTTCTTAATCTTTATTTTTCTTAATTTCCTAACCTGTCATCGAAAGACAGACAGACAGACATAGTCCTCCTAATAGGAGGGGTTATAGAAGGGGTTGGTGTCTGCCTGTCTGTCTGTCTGTCCAGACAGACATATTTATCTGAATAAAAGTCAGCGTTGAGCATCGACAGGAATTATGTCTGTCACTTTGAACAGTGACAGACATAATAAACTTTGAATGCGTTAAGAAAAGATGAACATAAACTGTGATGGAAACACCTTTACTGAACAAAATCCTGTATGTTTATTAAAAAAGGTCATTTGATTTTGTTATAAGAGATCATGTAATGATAAAAATGTATGAAAATGAACAAATCAGCAGGCTGAGCACACTGTAAAACATCTAAAATGTTGTTTTGGTCATTCTGAAATGCCTTAACCGTTTCAGTATTAGTGTTATTACAATATTAATGACCTCCCGAATCAAGAGCATCTGTGCTCTGTGTCTCATGCCTTCAAACGCCAAAGCGCGTTCACTGCATGTCAGGATTCCCTTCTGAGGCACAATTCCTTTATTAAATGAAGAAAAGACTGACAATTCTTCTTCTACCGCAGCAAATTCCGTTTTTACTGTTGATATTTGGCGCCAGTTAATCAGGGAGTGACGATTTTGTTCGCTTTGACTTGTTAGATGGAAACGCAGCTTTATTAGCACAGCTTTTATGCGATAATCCAGTTTTGCGCATAAAATTAATTCACATTTTTGGATGGAAACATAGCTATTGTCCTCCTAATGTAAGAGCGGGGGGTGGTGGGCATAGATAGATAAACAGACACACAGGTGTATAGTCCTGCTAACAGGAGGGGCTGGTGTGGGCATAGATAGACAGACAGACAGACATGCATAGTCGTCCTAATACAAGAGCTGTGGGAATAGATAAACAGACAAACAGATCTATCTATCAATTAGGCAAATTTATTTCTCCAAATAGGAGGCAGTGGTAAGCATAGACAAGAATTTTGTCTGTCTGATAGATGGATAGGCAGTCAGAGAAACATAGTCCATATGGTAACATAGGGGGTGGTGGTGGGCAAACACAGACAGATAGATATACATGCAAACAGACAGACATAGGGCCCAATTATACACACGGCACAATGCAGTGCAAGGCACGATGTAATTGTTGTTTGCAAGTTTCAGCTCGCAGAAAGAGTCGTTTTGATGTTTGCTGCACGCTGTTTAAATAGCAAATGCATTTGCACTCATATGTGCGCCCATAGGTGTTCTGGTCTAAAAAAAGAGGCGCGAAAGCTAATCTAAAGTCTAGCGCAGAGCGTGTTAGTTGTGCGTCTCGCTTACACACTGCTTAAAACATACAGGATGTACAACAATAAGCAAATATCTTTACACATGAAAAAGAACTAAAGGATTAAAATATTAAAAAAATTATTATTTTGATTGTTTTGCGGGTGAGGCAGTGGCGCAGTAGGTTGTGCTGTCACCTCACAGCAAGAAGGTCGCTGGTTCGAACCTCGGTTCAGTTGGCGTTTCTGTGTAGAGTTTGCATGTTCTCCCTGCCTTCGCGTGGGTTTCCTCCGTGTGCTCCGGTTTCCCCCACAGTCCAAAGACATGCGGTACAGGTGAATTGGGTAGGCTAAATTGTCCATAGTGTATGAGTGTGTGTGTGAATGTTTGTGAGGATGTTTCCCAGAGATGGGTTGCGGCTGGAAGGGCATCCGCTGCCTAAAAACTTGCTGGATAGGTTGGCGGTTCATTCCGCTGTGGCGACCCCGGATTAATAAAGGGACTTAGGACGGACATGAAAGAAACATATTTTCACAAATATTTATCTGTTTTGTCTTTATTGATGTGTTCTATTAGTATATGTTGTCAGTGTGTGATGCTGATGTTATATTTGTTTTTCCATTTTATCAGAACTGTTTTCTTAGTGATAGCTAGAGAAAAATGTTAAGGAAACGACATCTCTTTAACATCTCAAATATTTATCCTAGACAATGAGGTTACTTTACAACGTTTCAAAAGGAGATGTTAGCTTAGCTCCTGCTTCTCACATATTTTTTATTATACAAAAACATTTTTAGTCACTAATACTCTCACATTTGTCTCTAGTTAAGTTTCATGAGATATCTCATTAATGGCTTAAAATGTTCAGATCTTTCTCCGTCATAAAAGAATCTGGTGCTCTCACGTTACTTTCCTCTAAAATCTCATAAGAGATCTTGACTTTCTCTTTAGTAAATTAATTTTGCCATCTCACATTTGTCTCTTCTAAAGTTTCCTTAAAGATCTCAACATCTGAAAATATGACGTTTCTTAAATTAAATTGACCTGCTGTTAAATTGACCTGCTGTTCTCACATGCCTCCTCCAGTTTTATCAGAGATCTTTTTAACTTCTAAAAATAAGCCCAGACTTTCCTCTTTATTTCAAGAGTTCACACTTAGCTGATGATTGATTATAAAAGCTTGTTTGGCATGCTGTCCCGGGAGAAAGCCCTGAGCTCATGAGATCCTCGAGCCCAGGGTTCACTCCCGTTGCAAGGCGAGTTTGAGCTGAGTTTGAGCTCAGGTGGATCTCGAGAACTCCCCAAAATGCCTTATATGGCTCGGGATGGCAGCTGCGTATTGAAGAGCCCCCCAAAATGCAGATGTAACAATACCATATCTGGCTGCTGGGTATAGCGTTGATAGCTTAGGAAGAGAGGCTCCTGCGGGAGCAGAGCAAAGTAGACTGCTAGAGTCTAAGCGGGGTATGGGCAGGGCTGGATTGACTCTGTGGGAGTCGAGACTCAAATATACCCCTGCGGGGGTGGGAGCTGGGGTTAGGTTGCTCAAGCAAGAGTCGGGAAAGGTTTGGGCGGTGAAGACTCCTGCATGAGAGGCTGGGAGGTGGGCATGAACTCCTGTGGGAGTTGAAGCTCGTTTTAGTCACTCCTGTGGGAGTTAGAGCTGAGGATTAAGGGCCTAAGCGGAAGAAAGAAAATAGCAGAATGATGGACGCTGAAAGAAAACAGTTTGCGGAGAAACTCAACGCTGCAAAAGAAATTATTGGGGAAATAGAAGGCTAAGGAGATAAGGGAGGAGATCAAAGAAGGGGTAAAGAGTCAGCAGTAAGACTCGGGAGAAGGGAGGGAAAAGGGATGGCTTTAATGGGAGGTGGTAGTGAAGGGGTGGCCGGGGATGGGCTTGGAGTGACTCTTGCGAAAGTCAAAGCTCAGTTTGGACCCCTGCGGGGGTCTAAGCTATGGTGAGGGAAGGAGCATAGCAGGCTTAAAAGAAAAGGTAGAAGTATACGTACAATACCTGTACAAACATATATGCACGCCATGCGCGTACCCATAGACTCACATACTCATTCGCTTGCACGTGCATATGCATACATAAAAATACACCCGCACCTATGTACATACACACGTGTAAATATGCATGTATACATGTGCAACTGCACACCGTATCTGCACATGCAAACACATACGTACTCGCACGCACCCACACACACTCACACATACACGCACACACGCGCACATGGATATGTACGTACGTGCGCACATACACACGTACTCACACGCACACTCAAGCCTACATAGGGTCGAGCTCGAACCCTTATGGTGGAGTGTGGTATTAGCTGGGCTGTCTTGAGGTGGGATTTGCTGAGGCGAATGTAAGCTTTGAAGGCATCAGAGGACCAGCGGCCTTGGGTCTGGATTTGGTGAGAGGATAGACCTTTGTGAGCTGCTTCATTCTAAATGAATGGCTGGAATACAATTCAGGGGAAAAGCCTGAAAGGCGAAGGACTTCTTTTAGGTGTTTTTGAAACCAAAAATGGGTTACTGGACGGTTAGCGTCATCAGTAAAAAGTGGGGCATGTGGGTCAGGCTCCTTTGATGTCCTTAAATGAAGAAATGCTAGGAGAGTTTGGAATGGCTGTGTGGGGAAAATATGTTAAATATGTAAATGAAATGCCCTTTCCCTGTCTGATCTGTTTTGCTTTGCTTAATAAAAAAGGCGAGGGTTTCAGCATTCTGTAGTTTTAGATCAGAAATAGTAGGGTGTATAGCGGGGTTAAATTTGGATGCGATAGCCATTTCTGAACACCCCAGAAAGCCAAAATAGCCAGAGTAAACATGGCGTCTAATAATGCCATTAAAAAGACTTGAGTGTGGTTCAGGGCCTTGCCTTATAGTGGTTCTCCTCTTATCTAAAGGGGAGATCTTTTTCTGTAAATATTGGATTTTTTACTTCACTACCTAAATCCATTCATTGTGGTGTTCCACAAGGATCCATTCTTGGCCCTCTATTATTCTCTCTCTACATGCTTCCTTTAAGCGCAATACTCCACAAACACAAAATAAACTACCATTGCTATGCCGACGATCTCCAATTATATTTTCCTATTAAACTAGGAAAAGATCTATCATTAGAACACCGTTTTTCATGCTTAGCCGACATTAAGACTTGGATGACCAATAACTCTCTGTAACTAAATGAAAATAAAACAGAAGTGCTCTTATTAGGTCCTACTGCTACCAACAATTCAATAAAAACTCAGCTAGGATTTCTAAGTAGTAATCTGCACAGTCATGCCAAAAATCTCGGAGTAATTTTTGATCCCCTTTTGCAGTTTGACAAGCATGTAAATGCAGTTGTAAAGAGCAGCTTTTTCCAACTTGGATTTGTGGCAAAAGTTAAGCCATTTCTATCTAAAAAAAAGGATTTAGAAACTGTGACCCATGCTTTAATCTACTCTCGGTTAGACTACTGCAACTCCTTGTACATTGGTCTACCCCAGTCAACACTCTCTCGGTTACAGTTGGTCCAAAATGCAGCTGCCAGATTGATAACAGGAACTAAGAAAAGAGATCATATCTCCCCTGTCCTCGCCTCATTGCACTGGCTTCCTATTAAATACAGAGTTGATTTTAAAATCCTTCTTTTTACATATAAAGCTTTGCACAATTCTGTCCCGGCCTATGTCAGTGAGCTTATTAGGCCATATAAAGCTTGTAGACCATTAAGGTCCATTGATCAGTTTCTTCTGTCTGTCCCTCGGTCTCGCTGCAAATCAAAGGGAGATCGAGCTTTCTGTGTTGCGGCCTCAAAGCTATGGAACAGTTTCCCGTTGATCATCAGGATTTCTCCATCCTTGGATACTTTTAAATCTAACTTGAAGACGTATTTTTACTCTCTTGCCTTTGAGTGACTTATACATGTAAATTGTTAAACTGCACAGTGAAAGACATGAAGGAAGCAAATCTCACATAACTTTTGTGAGAAATACTACAGGAAGAACTTTCCCAATGATTATTTGATGTATTTGTTGTGGAGTTAATTCAAGTCTGTCTGCAAAGAGCCACACACAATGTCATTACAAAGTTCACACACAAACACACACACACACACACACACACACACACACACACACACACACACAGAGAAAGACACACAATGCACATGTTTAACTTTGCACTGTTTTTGCACAGCAAATTTGAAAGGAGACACGTTAATATACACTACAGTATGTATATCTGTTGTTTTAAAATAAACCTGATTTACTGTCCTCAACCCAGGATTGAAGCATCATTTATAATTGTGCTGACATGTGGCTGTGTTGATAAAGCAAAGATAATTCATTATATTTTATTATATTATATTATATTATGTTATATTATATTATATTATATTATATTATATTATATTATATTATATTATATTATATATTATATTTAGTATTCATTCATTCATTTTTTTTTTGGCTTAGTCCCTTTAATAATCAGAGGTAGCCACAGCGGAATGAACCGTCAACTTCATCATATTTTTTATTCCATCATATTTTTTATGCAACGCATACCCTTCCAGCTGCAACCTATCACTGCGAAACAAATATGTCCTTTGTTGTTGATATGATTATACGTGTTACAATGGAGACATGTTAATACATGGCTGCCAATTAAATCAGTGGGCAAGGAAACCACACTCCTCCTGTGGTGGGCTTCAAAATGGAAGTGATTTGGATCCCATTTTAATATAGGGAAATTAAAAAAAAAACAGGCTTATTGTCTATATCACCCCAATATGCCTGCGGACACACTCTACCAGGTGTGGCCAACCCTGTTCCTGGAGAGCCACCTTCCTGCAGATTTCAGTTGCTACTCATATCAAACACACCTGCCTGTAATTATCACGTGGTGTTCAGGTCCTAATTAGTTGGTTCAGGTGTGTTTGATATGGGTAGCAACTGAAATATGCAGGAAGGTGGCTCTCCAGGAACAGGGTTGGCCACCCCTGCACTATACCTACACACAGGTCTGTCCAAACAGCTTAGTTTTAGACATTTCTCCATCATAATGGAATCTGTTCTCACATTTGTCTCTACTAAAGCTTCATTAGAGATCTCCTCAACATCCCAACTATCTTTAGATTTTTGCTTTGTAAATGAATCTGGCTCTCTCACATTTGTCTACACTAAAGTTACATAAGAGATATCATATTTGTTATGTATTCTCAAAGTCAAAGGTCTCAATAGGAACTTAATTATCTTTGTCTGTACACATTTTTAGTAATCAATAATATTCAAAGATTGATCCAAAACCATACTAGATTAAAACTGAGATGATTGACAAAACACTACACTTTTTCAAAATGTAAACATATAAATGTGAAAAAGATAATCGAGTAGATGCTGAATTACGCTGTGTATGATTTGTCGCTGTCATACTTTGTGTAACGAGTCTTCCTTTTAAAGTCAGATTCTGAATGTTAAATCAAAACAGACTTGCAAAGTATAGTCACACTATTTGTGTATTTAACTTTCAAGTTAAATGCTTACAGCACCCCATATATCAATCATCTAAAGCATTAGGGGAAGGCAAACATGGGGAAGGCTGTTAGTGCTGCAGAGGCTGCTCATGCCTGACTAGTGACTGCTAATATACCTAACGTGGGTATTGTACACAAAGTCATTCTGTACTTATACCCGCATTAAACTGACAATCCAAAACAGTGGAACTAAATCACCACACAAGCAAAACTTCCCCTTAATGAACTAACTTCACTTGAAATCTGATAAACAAATACGTTTTTTGCACACCTAATCATTAATCAATCACAAACCTTTTGAATATTAACCATGCTTTTATTTCAATAAAAAGAGTACAGCTCAGCAGCTAACACAGACATCTCACAGGAAGAATGTCCTTGGCTCAATTCCTGGCAGGTACAAGATGCCTTTCTGTGAAGCGTTTGCATTTTCTCCCTATGTCAGCATGGGTTTTATTCCCACAGCCCAAAGTCCGACCAGGGTTTATTTTAACAGCATTTACAAAAAACATTATCCTACTGGCAAGGGAAATTTTTGTAATTTTAATAATCAGAGCTCTGCATGCCAGTTAACAGCTGATTTTTGAAACGTTCCAGTAAAATCCCTAAATATTATGAATAAATCTTTGTCAGAATTCTTACATGGAGGTACTGTATCAGAATCAATTTCCTTTACAGCTCTAAGCAGCAGTTTCTTAGCTGCAATTTTTCACACTCATGCAGTGGGGTTTGAAGTTTAGCCTCCTTTTATATTTTCCCCAATTTCTATTTCAAGAGCTCACACTTAGCTGATGATTTACAAAAGCTTGTTTGGCATGCTGTCCCGGGAGAGAGCCCCAAGCTCAGGGGTTCCTCGAGCCCGGGGCTTCCTCCCGTTGGCAGAGCAAGAGGGGAGCCTGAGCTCGGTGGATCTCAGAACTCCCCTGCTGCAGTAGCTAAGGGAACACAAGGGATTAGACAAGCTTGATTGTTATGCATGTTGAATATCTTTGGATGGTGGGAGGAAACCAGAGAACCCGGGGAAAACCCACGCGGACACGGGGAGGACATACAAACTCCTCACAGAAACACCCACCGGTCCTGTGGAACCAGGGCCGGCAGTGTTCTTGCTGTGGGGCTCACAGTGCTAACCACTGGGCCGCTGTGCCCCCCAATCACAGGTAAAGGAGGAGAATAGGGGAAGAGGGGGGTTTCTTCCAAACGAAGATAAAGTGAACTGAAAACTGTGGCTATTTATAGTAGCTTAGGGCTCATATGATTGGAAGATAGTGATTAGCAAATGCGAGACTGGCCGTGATAAATCATAAGCACGTGATCCTCTCGAAATTAGTTTATGAATAAACTTCACTTGAAGAGTTCACACTTAGCTGATGATTTACAAATGCTTGTTTGTCATGCTGTCCCGGGAGAGAGCCCCGAGCTCAAGGGCTCCTCGAGCGCGTATTTAAGGAAAAAAAAAAAAAAAAGCAAGGAAAATAGAGCTACCTGTATATCTGGCTGCTGGATATAATGGAAGGAAAGAAAGTTTAATGCATGGGCATTAAGTAGATAGGATATAGGATTATGAAGGGTAAAGAGAGGATTCTGGTAACTCCTGCGGGAGTTAGAGCTTGAAGGGACCCCTGCGTGGGTCATAATTTTCAGGGTTGTGAATAAAAGGGAGACGAAGGTGGTTTGGAGCAGAGTGTAAAAAGAGGACTCTGGGTAACTCCTGCGGGAGTTGGAGCTCGATGAGGCCCCTGCGGGGTCAGAGCTTGGGGGTAGAGCTTAACGGGAGAAGGTAGATAGCAGAGTGTAGGAGAGAGGATTCTGGGTAACTCTTGCGAGAGTTGGAGCTCGGAGCGACCCCTGCGGGGGTCAGAGCTTGGGGGTAGAGTGTAGATAGGAGGAGATAGGTAGCAGTGAGTGGAAGAGAGGATTTTTGGGTAACTCTTGCGAGAGTTGGAGCTCGAAGCGACCTCTGCGGAGGTCAGAGCTTGGAGGTAGAGTGTAGATGGGAGGAGATAGGTAGCTGTGTGTAGAAGAGAGGATTCTGGGTAACTCTTGTGAGAGTTGGAGCTCGGAGCAACCCCTGCGGGGGTCAGAGCTTGGGGGTAGAGTGCAGATAGGAGGAGATAGGTAGCAGTGAGTGGAAGAGAGGATTTTAGGTAACTCTTGCAAGAGTTGGAGCTCGAAGCGACCTCTGCGGAGGTCAGAGCTTGAAGGTAGAGTGTAGATGGGAGGAGATAGGTAGCAGTGTGTAGAAGAGAGGGTTCTGGGTAACTCTTGTGAGAGTTGGGGCTCGGAGCGACCCCTGCGGGGGTCAGAGCTAGAGGGTGAGTCAATAAGGAGAAGAGAGGTAGTTGAAAGTAGAGTGAAGAAGTTTTAGCTTGAGCGGACTCCTGCAGGGGTTGGAGCTTGGAGATAGAGTCTAGGCAGAAAAGGATAGGTAGCAGCATGAAGAAGAAAGGACTATGGCCGATTCCTGCGAGAGTTGGAGCTCGAGGGGGCCCCTGCGGGTGTCTGTGGAGTCTAGACAGGAGAAAAAAAGATCGTTAGAGGTAGAGTGTAGAATAATTTAGTTGGGAGTGGAGTGTAGAGAAGAAAGGAACGAGAGGCTGAAAAGTAGGGTTATAAGGATAAAAGATTTGGAAAAGTTGGAAGAAGGGAACGAGCACAAATATAATACATATGTACAAACGCAGTAAATGCGCAAATAACATGTGGATACAAACATTTGCATCTGTAAATAGCTATGGGTGATTGCGGAAGTAGCTAACTGCAACGGCCCTTGAGGGAGTCCTTGGCAAACATGTAAGGGTGCCATGGGTGGACAATTGGGCTTCTGTGGGGTTTGGTTTGGATGACTCTTGCGAGAGTCGAGGCTCTGTTAGACACCTTTGGGGGTTGGAACCGTGTGAGGAGGTGCTTGGGGGTTGGTTAAAGCCTGTTGGGCTTTCTTGAGGTGGTATTTACTGAGCCGAATGTAAGATTTGAAAGCTTCAGAAGACCAGCGACCAAGGGTCTGGATCTGATGGTGGGAGAGCCCGTTAGAGGCTGCTGTATTGGCTGCGCCAATCCTAAATGAGTGGCTGGAAAAGAGGCTCTGGGGGAAAGCCTGATAGGCGAAGGATTTCTTTAAGGTGTTTTTGAAACCAGTATCGAGATTATGGACGGTTAGCGTCATCAGTAAAAAGCGGGGCTAGAGGGTTAGCCTCTTGAGATCTTCTTGGTTATGGTAGGCTAGGAGGGTTTGAAAAGGGCGGGTAGGTGAAGGTATATTGAAAATAAGGATAGAGTGTCTTTTCTGGAATTGATCGGTTTTGCTTTGTTTGATAAGGAAAGTGATGGTTTCCTTGTCTTGCAAAGCTAGATCTGAGATAGTGAGCTGGAGTAGAGGATTAAATTTAGATGTAACTGTTAATTCAGAACATCTAAGGAACCCAAAAATGCTAGATTGAACATTGCATCTAAGGTGCGGGCTGTATGGGAGGAAATGTAACCTTTACGGAGGGTTGTCTAGCATGGTATGGAATTGTTTGAATGAATTCCATGCTGTGAGATATGCATTGTGGGTTCTGGGAGCTATTGCTTATAGGATAAGAGATAGAGAAGTTTGATGAAGATTATGAAGTGGGAGGTTTATGGCAATATCGTTTCTGAATAAGGAGGGACAGGCGTTGGGTGAGGGTCCGCTTCCGGGGCCAGTTGCCAGAATTTCTGCAAAGAGAAACGAGAGAGAGAGTCAGCGATTTGGTTTTTGCAACCAGGTACATGTTCAGCAATCATAATAAATTGTTTTTTAGCAGATATCCAGATAAGGCATCTTAAAAATGGCATAAGTGATTGGGAGTGGGAGCGCCCTTTGTTAATGCAATGCACCGTAGCTTCGTTATCGCAGTGAACGAGAATGCTAGATGTAGACCATTCGTCCCCCCAAAGGATGGCTGCTGCGATGATAGGGTAAAGTTCAGAGAGGGCTGAAGAACATTGGTCTTTTGGAATGGAATTCAATTGGGTGGCCATGTTGAGGCAAACCACTGACCTTATAGTAGCCACTTTAACCAATTTAAGGGGCAGCGTCTGTGTATAAGTTAATGTCAATAGGGGATGCTATCAAGTCGCTGTAGAAAAAGGAACAGCCATTCCATTGCTTAAGGAAAGAGATCCATAAGCAGAGTTCATCGCGACTGGGTTTAGAGAGAAAAATTATTTCTTCTAAACCATGAACTGTGGTGGATTGTTAAAGGAGGTGGGATTGAAAGGAATGATGCGCATAGCGAAATTTAGATGGCCGAGAATTGATAGGAGTTCTCGTTGTGTGCACATCTGTTTTTCCAAGGAAAATTTGGGATAGAGAAATTATTCGATTGATTTTCTCTTTAGGAAGGGATGCTTGGAATTTATGCGAGTCTATATTAATGCCCAGAAATTCGATTGAAGTAATGGGTCCTTCCGAGATCAGCGAAAACCTGCTGGGTGATCGCTAGGTGTTTGGCTGGAGGAGATGACGGGGGGAAAATAAGAAAATCGTCTAGAAGGTGAATGAGGTATGGGATTCCGTAAATATTAGACAGAATCCAGCATAAAGCTTCTGACATCATGTCAAATATTTTTTTGGGCTGCTTTTGCATCCGAAAAATAGAATTGATTGCGCCAATAAATGCCAAAAAGGTGACAGAAGTCTGGGTGGATTGGCATGATTTTAAAGGTAGAGGAAATATCTACTTTGGCTAGCCAGGTGTTACCACCGGCTATCTTTTTGAGAGAGAGAGAGGGAGAGAGAGAGAGATCACTTGATCAATGTCGTGGTAGTTAAGCGAATATTTGTCCGATGGGATTGTGCTGTTAATGCTAGGAAAAGAGCAATTGTGTTGGGACGAAAGGTCGACTATAAGGCGTTTTTGCCAGAAAATTTGAGTAGCGACACCAATGGGGCTAATGCGCGAGATATTAAATAGAGGAGCCTTGAATGGTCCAATCATGAAGTTGTTGTTGATTTCTTTTTAATAAGATAATCGACAGTTTCAGGTTCGGAGGTCGCAGACTGCGGGTTAGGATAGATTAGATAAAGTGAAAATGGAATGTATCCTTTGTGAAGAGGATGTGGAGTGTAATAGGTTGGATGAGGGTCAGCTTCTGGAGCCAGCAGTCATGATCTCTAAAATAGAAAAACAAAGAGAATCAAAAATTTAATCTTTGCAAAATAATACAAGTATGGCAGACATGAAAATTGTTTTAGTTGATATCCATGCGAGGCATCTTAATAAGGGCATGGGCGGCTGTAAATGGAAGCGCTTTTGTTAATGCATGGTCCGATAGCTTCATTGATACAATGTGCAAGGATGGTTGGGGTGGGTGTTCGTCTCCCCACGGGATGGCAGATGGATGGAGAGCTGAAGATATGGGGTGTGGTTTGTCCGGTGGTCCTGGAAAACTGGTACCTCTTGAAGACTCAGCATGTGAAGTGATAGTGAAGTTTAAATTTCTATTTATAACAGTCAAGTGGGAAGTTTGTTTCTTTGCCGTTTTCACATCCGACTGACTTGCTATATAATCTTATATGACGCTTTGTATATCAACACGAGTCACTGGAATCTCCATTCTTTTAGCTCATTGGACGGTGACGCTTCTCTTTACACCTATTGGCTTAAGGAGTTTCAGTCAGGCCATGCAAAAAGTGCAAAAAGCCTGGCAGCCATTTTGTTGATCAAATTCAACATTGTTTATGGCTGGAGCTGCTGCTCTGCTGAACACATTCCAGCAAACAATCTGTTAAACGATGGATCGCATGTGTACTGCTAGGAGAAGGTGAGGGTTCAGTTTCATTGCAATAGCTTTGGAGTTTTGGCTGATATCTTGCTGGGAAATAAGGTTGAAGACACAACAGATGCGTTGTGGATGCTCTTTGAAGTGGAATGTTTTGGTGTTGTTGTTGTTTAAGCTGTTGATGAAATTGTTGGAGTTGGAGTTGTTTGAAATGGTAGTAATAGTAATTGTTGTTGCTGTAGCTTGTATATTGTAGCATGTAGATTGAAGATTTTAGATTGTATATTGTAGATTGAAGCTTGTAGATTGAAGCTTTTGTAGCTTGTAGCTTTTGTAGTTTTTGTAGCTTTTGTAGTTGATGAGCAGAGCAGAGCGTTCTTCCAAACGAAGATCCTGAAGATTGTAGCTTGTAGCTGCTTTGGTTGTCCATGCTGGTTTAGAGTTGGTTCTTCAATGGAGCTAGCTACGGTGAAGCGGCTTCTTCCAAACGAATATAAAGTGAACTGAAAACTGTGGGTATTTATAGTAGCTTAGGGCTCATATGATTGGAAGATAGTGATTAGCAAATGCGAGACTGGCCGTGATAAATCATAAGCATGTGATCTTCTCGAAATTAGTTTATGAATAAACTTCACTTAACACAGAGATTCTTTTCAACACATTTCTTTTTGTTCTGTCAACAATAAAAATAGACAATCAAAAGTATATATTCAAATATAAGGGGGCTAATAATATTGACCTTAAAATGTTTTTAAAAATTAAAACTGCTTTTATTCTAACCGAAATAAAACATTTGATTAATTTATTAAAGAAAATACTGTAAAAAAAAAAAAGATCCTTACTCTGTTAGAGTTAGGTAAATTTTAAAAAAAGGAAAAAATTACAGGAGGGCTAATAATTTTGACTTCAACTGTACACATATATTCAGTAAAATGAGTACGCATCTGTGACCAAGGCAGCAAATGTTTGGGATGTATCAAGAGCCATGTCCAGGTGTCCGATGCTTACCCGGACTGCATCCAAAATACATAAAACCACAGCTGCCCAACTAAATGCAGATTTAAATATGCGCCTCAACTCTTCTGTTTTCACCAAAACCGTTTGTTGGGAGCTCCAAAAGGTCAATATACTGCACATGGCCGGGTTGCTATAGATAAAACTTTGGTCACTTGTGATAATGCCAAAATACTGTTTCGATGATGCCATCTGCAAATATCTTGGGCTGTGGACTATGTGAAATGTATTGTTCTCTAATGAGTCCACCTACACTGTGTGTGTGTGTGTGTGTGTGTGTGTGTGTGTGTGTGTGTGTGTGTGTGTGTGTGTGTGTGTGTGTGAATGAGTGTGTATGGGTGTTTTTCAGTACCAGGTTGCAGCTGGAAGAACAGGTTGCAGCTGGAAGAACAACATAAAACATATGCTGAAATAGTTAGCAGTTCATTAAACTGTGGCGAACTCTAAAAACGAGACTAAGCCACAGAAAAATGAAAGAATGAACAAATCAAATCACAGGAGCAGGTTTGCTTTTTCACTTTACTATGTAAATAAAAGCTGTGAAAATTGTTTTGCCATATCAGACAAACAAACACAAATGACCTACACATAATAAAATCATCATCACAGGCTTATAAATATGTATAAGATCATCAGATCAGTACACAATGTTTTACAAGTTTTACAGCAGACAATAACATTACCAGTGTCACCAAAAGCAATGCACACAACTGCTCACCTGTGTTATTTCTTAACAGATCTGTGTATTGTTTTGAACTCGACCAATGAGTTATTTATTAATTTTTTTATGCAGACTGCTAAATTATTTAACATAGTAATGTGTCATAATACACATGATTTGTGTCCTAAATGTGCTGCTTTATTTTTTACTACTTTAACAAGATTAATGGAATAATTATTATGAAGACATTTTAAAACTTTTACTTTGTTCTACAAAAATATATGAAAACTCATATCTAGCTTTTACCAAGAATAGAATTTCTACAAACTGTTCAAATATCATTTTCACTGCTGGGTTCTTGTTTGTGATTCATAACATCCAGAGAAAGCACTGATTTCACTCTGTTTGAGCTGGAAGCAACAATGATCATCATGGAGATTCCTTCGTAGATTTTGAAGTTCTTTTCCTGGATAAGAGGAAAAAAATAACAGGCTACATTTAGCTATTTTTATTATTGCCTGAAGTAACGTTCGAGGTTACAGAAGTAACCCTTCGTTCCCCGAGGAGGGGAACGGAAGTGCTATAGGTGGATTTGATGTAGAAAATCCACGTATGGGAGGTTTCGGTTCAGAAGCCGCTTGTCTGAAAGAGTAATGAAAGCCAAAGAAAGCAATGAATTGGCAGCGTAAGCTTGCGAAGGTGTGCCTCATTGCCCATTATCCCAGCATATAAGCACACCTGGCGCGAGCAACGCCATCCTTTTGGGAGGCAAGTGACTCCTCTGCTGAGTCAGCGCTGGGGGCCTCGAAGGGATCTGCAGGGCTCTCCGAACGGGGAACTTTACTGACAGACAGGAAGGTGCACATCTCTCCGTGTTAAGGAAAAAAGGCCACCGAGTTGTTTCCTCAATCAACAAGGGTTACCTAATACCCTTGAGGAAACCGGCTCCACTCGCAGATTGTAAAACCCTTGCAAATGTGTTGGGTGTCGCCCAGCCTGCAGCTCTACAGATGTCGGTTAAAGAGGTGCCGCGTGCACGCGCCCAAGAGGATGCAACGCTCTGAGTGGGGTGTGCACGCACTCCCGGGGGACGCGGCTGACCTCTGCTCAAATAATCTAGTGAAATGGCCTCCACAATCCAGTGGGATAATCTTTGTTTGGCACTTCCCTGCTGCCGACCGCCATAACAGACAAAGAGCTGCTCAGATGATCTAAAGTACTGAGTACGGTCCACATAGATGCGCAGAGCGCGAATTGGACAGAGTAAGGAAAGGGCTGGGTCTGCCTCCTCCGGGGGCAGCGCTTGCAGGGTTACTACCTGGTCTCTAAAGGGAGTGGCAGGAACCTTGGGCACATAACCCGGGCGGGGTCTCAGGATAACGTGAGAAAAATCTGGCCTGAATTCCAGGCACGAGTCACTGACCGAAAATGCCTTCAGGTCCCTGACCCTCTTAATGGAGGCCAACGCGACCAGCAGAACTGTCTTCGGGGACAGAAATCTTAAGGATACTGATTCGAGTGGCTCAAAGGGATCTGAACGCAAGCTTGTGAGAACGAGGGCAAGATCCCAAGAGGGCATGAGAGGGGGGCGAGTTGGATTAATTCGCCTAGCGCCTCTGAGGAACCGGATGATGAGGTTATGCTTTCCCATGGTGCCGCCAGCTACTGTGTCATGATAAGCGGAGATGGCGGCCACGTAAACCTTGAGAGTGGAGGGTGACAGCCTGCTCTCCAGCTTCTCTTGAAGGAAAGAGAGCACAACACTGATCTGGCAAGTTTGGGGGTCTTCTATGCGAGAGACACACTATTTATTGAATAGACTCCACTACAGGGCGTAGGCGCGCCTCGTGGAGGGGGCTTTAGCCTGAGTGATGGTATCAACCACCGCAGTCGGTAGGTTACCTAAGTCTTCCTCGCGTCTAGGGACCACACGTGGAGGTTCCAGAGATCGGGGCGAGGGTGCCAGATGGTGCCCTGTCCCTGAGAAAGTAGGTCCTCTCTCAAAGGGATCTGCCAAGGGAGGGCCGTCGCGAGGAGGGAGAGCTCTGATATCCAGGTCTGGTTGGGCCAGAGGGGCGCAACTAGCAGAACCTGCTCCTCGTCCTCCCTGACCTTGCACAATAGCTGCGCGAGCAGGCTCACTGGGGGAAACGCATACTTAAGTGTACCCCGAGGCCAGCTGTGAGCCAGTGTATCCGTGCCGAGAGTGCCCTCGGTCAGGGAAAAGAACAACTGGCAATGAGCGTTCTCGGGGGAAGCAAACAGATCGATCTGGGCCTCCCCGAATTGTGCCCATATCAGCTGGACAGACTCGGGGTGGAGTCTCCATTCTCCAGAGTGAATTTGCTGCCGTGAGAGTGCATCGGCTGCACGGTTGAGCATACCTGGGATATGAATGGCGCGCAGTGATTTCAGCAGTGGATGACTCCAGAGGAGCAGACGGCGAGCGAGCTGACCCCCATGCGGTTGATTAACGCTGCCGCCGCCGTATTGTCCGTCCTGACCAGCACGTGTTGCTGCTCTAACACCGGAAAAAAGCGGTGGAGAGCGAGGAACACTGCCAACAGCTCTAGGCGATTGATATGCCAATGCAGCTGGGCACCCTTCCATAGGCCCGCAGCTGCATGCCCGCAACACACAGCTCCCCAGCCCGTGTTGGAAGCGTCTGTTGAAACAACAACATGACTGGACGCCTGTCCCAGAGGCACACCGGCCTGCAGGAACGAGGGGTCATTCCAAGGGCTGAGGGTGCGGCGACACAGTGCAGTCACAGAGACTCGGTGTGCACCCTCATGCCATGCGCATCTTGGGACTCGATCTAGAAGCCAGTGCTGAAGTGGTCTCATATGTAGCAATCCGAGCGGTGTGACAGCCGCAGCGGATGCCATATGCCCCAGGAGCCTTTGAAAGTATTTCAGTGGGACCACTATTTTGCTGTCGAGCTCCCTCAGACAGTTCAGCAACAGGCGAGCGCGCTTTCCGGAGAGGCGCGCTACCATGGTGACCGAGTCCAGCTCCATCCCGAGAAAAGAGATCCTCTGCACCGGGGCGAGTTTGCTTTTTTCTCGGTTGACCTGCAACCCCAATAGGCGAAGATGCCGGAGCACCTTGTCTCTGTGGCTAAAATAAGCCAGTCGTCGAGATAATTGATAAATAATTAATGAAAATACGCGTCCTTCAGGTCTATGGCTGCAAACCAATCCTGAGAACGAACGCATCGGAGGATGTGCTTCTGCATAAGCATTCTGAACGGCAGCTTGTGAAGATAGCAGTTCAAACCGCGCAGATCTAGGATTATAGATTATATGCAACAGAGTGTTATTTACATGTAGTTAACAGTCAGAGTTATGTAGTTAGTTTTAAATGTAAAACCAACAGAAAGCTGCAAATAGCACAATAAATCTCATTTGTGAAGACAGCCCTGCAGGCACAGGACTTCAACATGATGTTATATTAGCATTGTACCCCAACATACCCCAACGTCCAACTTAAGATCAACCAAATATCAACTATCAATATCAATATCTAATCATGTTACACCTTAATGTTGTGTGGACGTTACCACTATGACATCTATTAGATGTTGGATTTTGGTCCATTTTTTGGTCCAACGCAACCTAAACTCGACCAAATTTCAACATAATTTGATGTCGTAATTAGACGTCAAAATAATGTTGGCCTTAGACGCTGACTAGACATTGAATTTTGTTCACCTGACATCATGACCTAAATCAAACCTAATATTAAAGCTTATGATGTTGTGTGCCTGCTGGGATGGTTGCACTCAAGTTCAACAATGCTCTTGTGTTATGTGGTATCTAAATGCACATTAACTGTCTAAATAATTCTCTAGAACAAAATACATTTTGTGAGTTCACTTCATGATGACAATTAAAAAAACATATTACAAATATCTCTGGTATACCTCAATAGTATCTGGATGCAGCCTTTATGATGCAAGCTGAGATTGCATCACTCAGCGATGCAATGTTGAACACAATGCACCTAAATGGAGCGAGTAACCTCACTGTGAGGGGTAGGGTTAGGGGTGGGGTTAGGTGAGTGCATTTAAAAGCATTGGATGCAGCGCAGATGCATCCAGACTCCACTCCCTTTAGTTTCACATTTTAGCCAGAATCAGTCCAAAAGTGCTTGCTATCTGTGGAAGCAAATGGAAGAAGTGGTTAGCAACACTTTACTATAAAAGGTCAAAGTACAATTTGATTGTGTAAAAAGTAATTTCTGCTACATCTAAACAAAATCTAAAAATAGTCATGATGTATGTTGGTGATGTACCTGAAAAATTTTCTCTATGTCTGCTTTAGTTTATCTCGCTAAATTCTCTCAGCCTGCACACATCCTTCTCTCATTGTGCCGCCTTTCACCTGCTCTGATTTTAATCATTTTATGCTGCCACCTACTAAAAATATTGTGTCATATTTAAACCTGGCGTGCGGTGGCGCAGTAGGTAGTGCTGTCACCTCACAGCAAGAATGTCGCTGGTTCAATCCTCGGCTGGGTCAGTTTGCGTTTCTGTGTGGAGTTTGCATGTTCTCCCAGCTGCGTGGGCTTCCTCTAGGTGCTCTGGTTCCCCCACAGTACAGTTGAACTGGGTAAGCTAAATTGTCATTAGTGTATGAGTGTGTATGAATATTTCCCAGAGATTGGTTGCAGCTGCGTAAAACATGTACTAGATATGTTCATTCCGCTGTGGCGACCCCGGATTAATAATGGGACTGAGCTGAAAAAGAATATTTAAACCTCTAAAAATGCTACCTGTAAGCCAAATCCTTTAAATAGTTGTTTAGTTATAGTCTGTCCACCTTCACTGATTAGATAGTATCTTTTCTCTTAAAACTGCTGTAATCACCCTTATACTAAAGAAATCAGGGACTGATAAGTCAAATCTTTGCAATTACAGAGCAATTTCTAATATGCCGCTTATTAAAAAAAGTCAAATGTGTCGCATCTCAAGTTTACAATCATCTCTCCATTAATGAATTGTTGACACAATTCCAATCCATTTTCACTATAGCATCAGTACAAATAATAATCACCAAAGATTTAATCATTTCCAGAAATGTAAGCTTAAATGTTGGTTTGTTTACAACATGGCAGTTTGATGTGCAGCAGGGTGCTCACTGTCAGTGGCTGCAACTATAGTTCTTGTTCTAGTTTCCCTGTTATGAAATGTCTTGCAAGCTATGAAATGACTCAAGCATAATTTATTGCTTTGGCTGTGAGAACACCTGTGTTAACTCAGACTCTGTCTAAAGTATACCAGACACACAAAAAAATAAAAAATCTGAGCATTTTCTTAAAGTAAAAACAAACAAAAAATGTTCAGGGGCTTCTGGAAGCTCACTTTATCTTTGTACAAAAATAACAAATAAAAATTTTAAACCAAGGAATAAAATGAAGAATGTGAATGAATGTGAAGATATGTGTTTGGCTTAGTAACTTTCTTTGACTTTCTTTTCATAGTTTCACATGGCCCCATGACCCTGCCAATGTATCTTAATGGGGGTGAGATTTCCAGAACAATATAATTTATTTATTTCAAATTATTTACACACATACATTTTTCCTTACACATATACAAACCACAATCTGACATCCATCCCAACATACCCAAACAATAAGAGATATATAATTTATCCAACTGATTCTATAATACACTATAATATGCATACGCAGAAAACAAAAATAAAGCACATTAACAAATAAATATTATATGCATTCCTTTTATATGAAAATGCCACCATCTATTAAAAAATATCCAACATTTTTAAACTTCTAACAAAATGAAAACCTATTATCAAATGTTTCATATAATAGTTATGACACGTTGAAAAAATCAAGTTCTAATGGGTTTCAGTGTTTTGTACCAAGTGTAAAATGTATTTTTTAAAGGAAATGCATGTGAACTATTAATATTCCAATAACATACATGCCTGAACCTAAATGTATGCAGTTAGCAAAATGAAACAAAAGTGAAATAAGACACACAAGAGGAAAAACATATAGCTAAGTAAGGCATTTGATACAAGCAAATACTCCTGAACAGGCTAGTTTCTACAGGGATCACTGGCAGTCTACTTTCCTGGTTTCTCTGGCTTTCCTGCCCTTTCATTTACTTTAAATTGAAAGATTTTTACAACATCTTGGCCATATTTTCATATGAAATATGGTATTCATTTTTTCTTCTATGCTGATGACACAAAATTTGAGCTGTCCTCCAAACTCTCTAGTTCTTTTCCTCCTTTGACCTTGACCATGTGTCTAGCTGAAAAAAACTTTTTTAAACTAAATAGTGACCAAAACTGGGTCCTACTTATCGACACAAAATACATTCTGTCAAAATCTGATTTGATAACAATGCAATTTGTCTTTTTCTACAAGTCAGAAGGTTGGGTGTTATTTTTGACAGCACACATTGATAGCAGGATAAATCATTTATATTATGCATACTGCATATTTCCATCTGGATAATTTCAGTTATCTTTGTCCTTCTTTCACAACTAATAATCCTGCAATTCTAATTTATGCACTGGTCACTTCATGCATTGACTACTGTAATGCTCTTCTCACTGAACTTTTCTCAAATTTTTTTTTTCATAAATTACTGGTTCAAAATTCAGCAGCTTGTGATCTTACTAGGACTTCAATTGAACACAGTACAAATATAGTATTTATTTTAAAATTCTACTCCTCACTTTTAAGGCACTTCGCAGCATTGCTCCATCATATCTCAATGACCTCCTCCACCTTTTTACTCTGTTGCACACTCTCAGATCTACTCCCACAATTTCTCTGGTGCCATTTAACCATAATGGAAGCTAAATCTTTTAGCTCTACAGCACCTCTTCGCTTTAGCTTATGAAACATCGATAGCCTCCACATTTTAAAAACTCTTCTGAAGATCCAGCTTTTTACCCAGGCCTTTAAGGACTATTGTTATTATAATCTTATTATGTATTTTTGTACTTCTTGTATTCAGATGTGTATTTGTCAACATTTACAATGATTTCTGATATTGACTACTTCTCAACATGAATTTTGTTAGGCAACAAAGGGTGTCTAGAGGTGCCATTATATAAAATTATCAATAATAATAATAATAATAATAATAAACCAGTATCCATTAACATTCATAGTATCTTTTTTCCTATAACGGGTGTCAATGCTTAGCAGTTTCCAACATTCTTAAACTCAACATTACACACAAAAAGGGGTGGGCGGGGTTGACTCATTAAGATTCAAAAATATGCTTGAGGAACACTCCTGACAAAGATAGATCTGGGAAGTGGCTGCACTATATATATTATATATATTTATATATATAATATATTTATATATATTTATTTAGTTATATATATATTAGCGCTGTCAAAATTAGTGCGTTTACGCATGCAATTAATTTTAAGTAATTAAGTAATTAATTAGGTTTTTTTTACTTCCTGTTGTGGTGGACGTGTGTTTAACATGCAAGAAATGTGGATAAGACCAAGGAAGCACTTTTTGAAGGCAAGTTTCAGTATAAAACAATTAGTCGCATCACCAGGCTCTCCAGAGTTTCATGCAATTTCGGGTGTTTCATTTTTAACTTTCGACTTCTGTTGTAAGTTGATACCGCATGGCGAACAAAAAAAAAATCCTCCGCATTTCGAGACTCTGTGTTCCTTTAAGGTAATAAAATCACTGCTTAGGCTACACGGTAGAAGTATAATCTTAATCATATTAAAATTGGAGTATTGATGTCTTATGTATGGGAATGTACTCAGAAAGTCTCTGGTGAAGTCGCGAGCTGTCAAAGACAGGGCATTACTCTGCCTTTCAGCATGAGCCCTCCAAGTTTAGCGTGTTTCCTCATTAAACTCAACGAAAGCGTATGCTTCGCGTTGTTGTGTCAGAATCCTTGTGAAATACAGTAATACTTTAGGATGCTTAGTTTAAGCAAATTTGATGAACGTGATCATGCGTGTTGAATCTGAGGGGAGTCGCTCCAGTATGGAAGGCCGTTGGGGCCAAAACGTCTGCAGCGCATTGTGTGTGTGTCTGTGTGTGTGTCTGTGTCAGGCCCGTTGAGGGGTGTCAGGGGTGGAGTGAGCGACGTATCTGAGTAGGGGCGTGTGCGCACGAGACGTACCTGAAGGACGGTGGGGGTGAGTTGCGTGCGACATAGGCTACCTGAAGAGCTAGGAGGGATGCGGGGGAGAGGGGTGTGCAATGTATTTAACAACCGGTTTGTGAGAAATTATCATTCATTTGCGGGCATTTGGTAGTCTCTGTGCACTTGCGGGATACTCCTAGTCTTAGCAACTGGATGAATGTAAAGGAGGATTAAGCAAAATTGTTTCTACTCTATAACTATTGTTCTCAACTCACAGCAATAAAACTTTACAATGAGTGCATTAGTTTGTATTCTGTAGTTTATTATTATGATTTTTCATTTTCCATATCTGCAATTCCTGTATTTTGGCTTTTTTTTTTTTTTTTGCAATCCATTGTGTTTACTTGTAACACAAATTTCACAGGCATGTTAGAGCCGATTGAATTTCAAAACAATCAATGCCAATAAAGAAACAATGATTTCCATATTGGATTCTAAGTGGACTGCAAAAAAAATGCCAAAATACAGGCATTGCAGATATGGAAAATTATAATAATAATAATAATAAAGTATTGAAAATCTGTGTATGCCCTTGAATAGGTTTACCAACTCCCATTCTATAAAAGCACAAAAGCCAAATATAGGAAATAACGAGAGTTGACAAATTAAAAAACTACATTTTTTTTTATTTATTATTAAAATAAAATTATAATCCACACTGGAAATGTGTGTGCCTGTGTGTTTTGAGGGAGTCTAGAAAATAATGAGCATAACAAAAACTGTCCGCTGACGCACACAGTTAATGTTGATTCATAAAATAAAGATAAATAATAAAAGCAATGTGTCAGAGACCCTAAAAAATTTTTTAACTCAACAATAAAACATCAAATGTAGCTAACAGCTTTTGCATTATCAATCAAATGAACTTAAACAATTAAAAAATGCAACAAATACTTGTTTGGGCAGAACTACAAAACTAAATGTAAAAAAAGTTGCTTAAGTTGCACACTAGTTTGGTCATGTATAAATATCATTATATTAATATTAGTGTTTTATGGGCCGATTAGATTATAAGAAGATGATCAGCCCGGCCCAAAAAGTACGTCAAAACAGCAGGAAACTGCCCGGTGTCTGCCCTGGCCAAAAAAGGGAAAAAAAATGCGTTAATTGCGTTAATTTTTTTTAATGCGTTAATTATTTCAAATTAATGGCATGCGTTAACGCGTTCATTTTGACAGCGCTAATATATATATAAAAGGTTGCTAAGGCCTTGGAGGGGCGGTGAGATGACTCGAGTAGTCGAAGCTCGGGGTAACACTCCTGCAGGAGTCAGAGCCTTAGGGGGGGCAGGGTCCGGCAAGAGTCGGGAAATGGGAGAGGGCTGTAAAAACTCCTGCGGAAATTGCCAGGGGTGGCGGGGTGACAAGGGTATGGCTGTGATGGTCACTTTGACAACCGTGTCACCATTGCCACCGGCGGTAGTATGTGACGTCATGCACTTTAAAACACAAATTACCGTTATGTTGCCAAGTATTACATATCTGTTAGACTATATCATTGAATCATACCATGAATCTTGTTAGAAAACTAAATCTTACATCTGGGAACATTTTGGATTCGTGCCGACCAAGAAGAGTGTATGACTTAATTGGGATTAAGATTTTTGTAGGGTTTTTTTTAAGTGTTAAAGTGTGTTTTAATATTCACTGCTGAGAGTCCAAACACTGAAGAGCAAATCCATCGATACACAGATCCACAGGTCCCGACCCAAGCAAGCTAGTGGCAATTGACAGCGAGGGAAAAAAAGCCATGTAGGCTTTAATCAACTCCTGTCTTCTAAACGCAGAAGCCAAGCTCAGCCAGGTATGGCAGAAGCATTTGCAAAAATGGCGAGATACAAAAGAGAAAGTGATAAATGGAAGACATTGATGAGAAATGGAGCAGCATATTTGGTAACTAGTTAAGAATGTGCCACTCCGCAGCGTAGAGAAACCTGCTTTGCGAGCAAGAAACCTTCTCTCGCATGGTTGTGAAAAAGTAGTCTATCTGTACATTTTCGCTACAAGCACACCATCTGACAGTGTATTGCTAGAAACATTATAACCCCATTCTTCACTTAAACCTGACAAAGTCAACAAGTTAGTTTTTCTGGCAAATAATTTAAAATATGAATACAAAAGGTGTAGACAACCTACACTGTTTTTTTTAAACATCTGACTTAAATTGTTGCTAGTAGGTTAATATATTCTTTTTACTTATAATTATTAATAGTTATATTATCACTGATTAGTGAAGTGCCATTTAGGCTATTTGTGAAGTTCTTAAAAATGTACCATTGAATTGTTATTATTATACGGTTTTAAGCAGTTATTTAATATTTAACTACAATATTTATGAACAGTTTTGTGTTCTTTTATTAACAAAAGTTCAAAAATAAAATAATACGTTTATGCAGATGTTTTATTTATTAATATTTAATTAAGTTAAGTTATTCCTTAATTTCTATATAAAAGGTTACTAAAAGGCTACTTTATTTGTTGATGTACGAGAGGAACATGTTTGCCAGTAAATAATGTTCTCACTCAAAAAATAAATAGATAAATAACTTGCGAAAAGGATGCAATTAAAAAAATCCAAGCTCTTAATCATTCTTTATAATCGGATTCGTACATGCAATAAGCCTAGGCTATATTCCGCCGATAAGAACAAGCCCTAAAACAAAGTCTAGAGAGAGAATTAATATTAGTTAATATTAATTATTATAAACACGAACTGTGTTGTATGATAAATGCCTCACAATGTCGTGATCTTTTCTGAAGAACAGATAATCCATGTTATCGCCGTCTCCCCAGCCAGGTTCTCATCTGCTTTTTTTCCCCTTCTTCTCGCTACAAACAATAAAGTATCGGTGCCAGACCAGTGGTTTAAATTATATTTTACTCTCCTGATTACTTTTCGTTTTATTTAAAAAAAAAACATAAATGTTTAAAGTTTTGTATTGCATATATAATTTTAAAGATTATCATTCAGCCTACCTGCCGCGCATATGAGAGGTTGTGTGCTAGGCAAATCCCCTTTACTCCCTTTACGCTACCTATTTCATTTATGACACTGTAAACTTGACTTCGCAGGCTGATCTTCTTTAAACTCAAAAGGTATTTTTTACTTGAGACTGCTTCTGCATAATGTGATGTTTCTTATTAAAACTGTTAGCAGTGTCAAAATGAAAGCAAACATTAAAAAGGTTTGTATAGTTTAGTTTTAATAATAATGTATATAATAAATTATAATATTGATTATTGTGTAGACTACAGTGTCCAACAAAACATTTTATTAGGTTACTCTAATAGACCTAATCCCTAACTAAAAAACGAATGTGAAAATGATAGGCAGTTGCGTCTCTGCTCAAATGAATTTAACAACAAATTTCTTTCGCGTTTTTTCCCCTTTAGAGATCAAGTGAGCTGTATTTAAAGAATTATTTAACTAAAACATGAATTGAATGCCCAGTTCTTTCCTGTGAGTTAAGTGCGCCTCTGCATCCGCGTTTTAAAGGTTACAGGTGCACCCTGACCTGACGCGGGGACCAGATCTCTGCACTATTGCTTTATTTCACAATTTTCATAATTGCATTGAATTTTTATATGGTAAAATATTTGTATGGTAAAATATTATATTATATATTATATGGTAAAAAAATATGTTCTGAAAGTTGTAGGAATGACGGGAGTGTTAGTAATTAATGACAGAAAGAACTTTCACTTTTGAGTGAACTTCTGTCTCGTGTTATTTTAGTCTGATAAAATCAATCAAAAATCAGAGAGTGTAATTCAACACATTTTAATACCTTTTTTAAGATCTTTCCACACATTTAAAGACCTTATAACAACTTTTTAACCAGAAATACTGGCAAGATTTATCTTACAGTATATTTACTAAATATTAAATGTAAGAAATTAATCCAAACTAAAACATTCATATATGGAAACATATATTAAAATCTAGCTGATACAACAGGTTGTCAAGTATAGAGCTGCAGAAATGATAGTGTTGCCTTGGTAACTGCAATAAACAAGCAGCAAGCTGTCAAAGCTTAGTAAGATTTTACTGATTTCGTAACTACAGTATCCTGATATACACAGATTGAATACAGTCAAACTTTTAGCATACAAGGATACCTTGTACAAAAATTATACAATTTTATTACCTTGCAAAGGAATCTAAGACTTTCTCATACTTTTAGGACCCCAAACTTCTCTATATTGACTTATTAACTCCCAACTCCCTCTAAGACCCGGCAGACACCCTGTGTAAGAGTGACTGGGAGTGAATCTGGGGTAAGCCTGAGAGGACAAGAACTGCTATAAAGCTTCTTTAAATCAGAATCGTGTTACTGGGCGGTTTGTGTCATCTATAAATGAGGGGGGGGGGGGTGCTGGTGTAGAGGGAAAATAAGGCTCAGGGGGGCAACTCTGCTGTTGCAGAGGTGCAGTAGTACTCAGCATTGGAGCATTATTAAAGCTAAATATTGTCAGTAGTGATATGTAGAGTGAGTGAAAGAGGGGCTCAGCAAGAGCACCACTGCAAGGTGCTATGGGTAAATGTAAATCGGCGAGGCGTCTCTGTTGCACAGGTGCAGTGGTAGTCAGTATTGTATAGTAATACATTTTCCCGTAAGAATGTAAAACCCTGTCATTAGTGATATGTAGAGGTGAGAGTGAATAAGGGGTCAGCTAGAGCATCGCTGCTGTTGCGCTATAGGGGGGTGTAGCTCAGCTGAGCGTTTCTGCTGTTGCAGAGGTGCAGTGGGTAAGTATGGAGGCAATGTGTGCTCCTGCATAAGTATATGCTGCTGTATTTATGCAGGGGAGTGTGACGATATTGGTATAGGAACTCTTGTATATGAGCTTGTTTAGAGCGTTGCTGCTACAGCAATTGAAACTTGGGCGACCCCTAAATGAGTCAGAGCTGTGGTGAACAAGAGTGAATGGAAGTATAGGATAACTGGAGTTTGGAGGGAAAATTAAAGGAAGAAAAGAGGGGAAGAGGCCTAGAAATGCATTTAGTTGTAGATCATCTAGAAAGGATCAGCTGGGCTTCCCTGATGTGGTATTGCTCTCTTGAGGTATAAGAAGCTAAGAGGGTTTGAAATGGGTATGTGTGTGTGTGTGTGTGTGTGTGTGTGTGTGTGTGTGTGTGTGTGTGTGTGTGTGTGTGTGTGTTTTATTTTATTTCATTTATTTTTTTATTTTTTATTTAAGGATGACCTTGTGTAAATGATCTGTTTGCTTAAAAAATAAAGAGTTTCTTCATCCCGTGAAGTTAGATCAGCTATGATGGGGTGGAATATGGGATTGAAATTTTGATGTTAGTTCAGACCATCTCAAAAACCAAAAATGGATAGATGGAATGGATGTAGAGTGTGATGGGTTGAATGAGAGCAGTTTCTGGAGCCGACAGTCAAGAGAGAATAAGAAATTAAATCTTTACAACATGGTACATGTACAGCAGACATAATTAATTCATTTAGCTGATATTCGTGCGAGGTGTCTTCATAAGTGCATGGGCAACTGTGAATGAAAGCACCTTTGTTAATCTTTGTTAATGTATGTTACAATAACTTTGATGTCACAATGTGCAAGGGCTGTAGAAGTGGGCATTCGTCCCCTTGCAGGGTGGCAAATGGATGGAGAGCTGAGGATATGGGTAATGTAATGTTTATCATGGGCTTTTACTCAGTCCATGATAAATAACAGGTTTGGAATCTTAACGTGATTGAAAAATCTTAAGCGTATTTGGCCCGACTCATTCACAAAGTCTTTGCACTCAGTCCATTCATGAAACTGTCTAGAGAGAATGCGGGACCATCTCACGTTTGGAAAGCTCATTGGATGGGGGTACTTCTCCTTTCAGCTATTGGCTCCTTGGAGTATCAGTCAGAGTTACCGATACTGATGAGTTGGCAGCGTCAGCGTGCACAGCTGGCATCAATAACAATCAGTCATGCTATAAAGACGTGGCTCGAGAAGCAGCTTCTCCTGGTCCAGAGTGCGTATACACAGTGGCAGATGGTTGAGCTGGGTTTTTCTCCCTTGCCTCGCGTCCTTTAGGTCGGGTCCTCCAAGAGCAGTTTGTATATAGGAAAAAAAGTTTTCTAAAAGAGCAACATGGCTGTGCAGGGCGTCTTTTTCAAGACGTTGCTATGACCGTGCGTTTCTGGATGCGGTGGTTTCCTGTCCCCGGATGATGGGCACGAGCACAGCGTTTCATGTCTGGGGGTCAAGCATGTTAATATGGTGCTCGCACTATCACTATGATGTCATGTCCGTAGCGCATTAAAGATTGCAGCTCACTCTTGCAAAAGAGCAACCAATCCCAGTGGTCCCCCGCACTGCGGTTGGCACTCTGGCAGATCTGAGGGTTAAAGTGGGAGTAAATCCGCCGCCTTCGAACCGATAAGAGGGGTGTGATGTGGAGGATCAGGGCAAAACCTTTTAAGCCTCTCCGTCTCCTTCTTCCTGGATGTGCACAGTAGGCTCACGCAGTGTGCTGCATGCCACCTACCAGCACTACCAAGCGCAAGTGCCAGCCCAGCTGCGCGAGGATGGTTCCGACCCAGGACTAAGCATGAGCTCCGCACTGCAACAGACTATGCACTAAAAAAAAAGTCGGCTGTGTGTGCCCTAGGAAGGACAATGGTCACATTAATGGTCCAGGAACGCCACCTCGGACTAAACCTGGTTGATATGCGTGATGTTGACAAAGCATCGCTTTCTTAACTCACCCATATCCTAGGCAGGCCTGTTCCGCGACACTGTCTGTGAATTTGCCCAGGAATTCATGCCTGTGATGGAGCAGTCGAAGGCAATGGGTAATGTCATCTATTGGCAGGTTATTGAGACTGCTCCCCCATCGAGCCATCCACATCCACTGCTTTTCGCCGAGGGTGCTCGCCTGTAGCTTTTGCTCCGCCGCCCCGCCTGCGCCTTCAGTCAAGCAGCATCTCGCAGGCAACCAGTACTCCCTGCCCCAGGGTGCTGCTAAGTTCGGTAAACGGGCCATGAAGCGTCCCTGAGACGGGCCATCTAGATTGGAGGGAATTTGCTCTTTTCCCGCTGGAGAGCGGGGCTCTTCATTTAACGGCGTCAAAAAAAAACCTATCAAATCCTCAAAGAAAGAGCATTTTTCCCCTTCCCCGGATGTGACAGCCCGAACACTGCCAGGCTGGGATGCTATGGGATGCACCATCCTACGTATGGGTGCGAAGTGAGTGAAGCTCCCATCTACTCATGAAGGATGCAATTGAATCAGTCCCTCCAGCTGAGATGAAGAGTGGGTTTACAGCCTGTGCTTCATCATACCAAAAAAGAGCAGTGGGCTACGGCCAATTCTAGATCTGCGCATTATGAAGAGCTGCTTTCACAAGCTGCGCTTTGGAATGCTTACGCAGAAGTGCATCCTCCGGTGCGTTCGTCCTCCAGGAACTCGGGACCTTTACTTCCACCTCACCGTCAGTTTCTGTGGTTTGCGTTTGAAGTCGAGTCTGACAGTACAAGTCATCCCCTTTTGGCTCTCTTTGTTTTCGCTGTTTTTTCACCAAGCTCGTGGAGGATGCCCAGCGCCCCTTCAGCTCAAGGTCATCCACGTACTCATTTGTCTCAGCGACTGGCTGATTTTAGCGTGCTCGTGGGATTTATTAATTGCGCACAGAGACATAGTGTTTTAGCACTTCGACCTATTGTGGCTTCAGGTCAACCTAGAAAGGAGCAAGCTCGCCCCAGTGCAGAGCAACTTTTTTCTCGGGTTGGACCTGGAATTGTTCACCATGATGCCTCCCACTAGAGCGCGCCATGCTGATGCTGGCCTGTCTGAGAGAGTTTAAAAGAAAACTGTGGTCCCACTGATATTATTTCAGAGGATCCTGGAGCATATAGCATCCGCAGCTGCTGTCTCGCTGCTCCGATGCTCCATATGAGACCACTTCAGCATTGGCTTATTGATCAAGTCCCAAGACGTGCATGGCATGCGAGTGTGCACCAGGTGACTGTCACTCCGCTGTGTTGCCGCGCCCCAGCCTCTTGTTGGAACCTGTGTTTCTACAGACCTGCTGGCCTCTAGAACAAATGTCCAGGCATGCCGTTGTTCGACCGATGCTACCAGTCGTGTGGGGCCGTGTGTTGTGGGCATACAGTTGTGGTTCTGTGAAAGGAACCTGGTAGCATAAGCATTTTAACTGCCTGAAGCTGTTGGCAGTTTATCTCACGCTGCACCGTTTTTTAGCGGTGTTAAAAGGGAAACGTGCTGGTCAGGACGAACAGCACGTTGGCACCACATCTCTCAGCTCGCTCACCGCCTGCTCCCCCTGCTCCTCCCTCCATTTTTCCCCACCGAGCTCTACCATGCAGCCGATGCGCTCTCACAGCAGTTCGCTTGGGAAAATGGAGGCTCCAACCTCAACTGCCCAGCTGTTATGAGTGCGTTCTGCACACTGGCTACACAGCTGGTCTGGGGCATGCGTAATGCGCATTTCTCCAGTGAGCCTACTCGCAGAGATGCTGTGTAAGGTCGGGGGGAACAAGGAACAGGTCCATGTATTGCGCCTCTCTGGCCCAATCGAACCTCTATTTCAGCTCTCTCCTTGTGATGGCCCCTCCCTGGCATGTCCCCCTGAAAAAACTTCTTTAGGGACAGGCACCGTTTGGCACCCGTGCTTAGATCTATGGAGCCTAATGTGTGGTCCATAGATGGAGTGTGGAGGACTTATGTGACCTACCGGTTAGGTGGTTAACACTGTCACTAAGGCTAGAGCACCATCTATGAGGCATGCCCACGCCCTAAAGTGGAGTCCATTTGCTTGTTGGTGTATTTCTCTCTGAGAAGGAGACCCCAAACATGCCAGATCAGTGTGATTCTATCCTCCTTCAGTAGCTGGAGCTATGGCCGACCCTCCACACTGGGTCGGCATTATGATCATCCCACTCTAAGGATGCGGTAATCGCGCTGGAAAAGCATCACCTCACCACCCAGCTCGTAGGAGGCACGAGACGTGGATATTATTTTATCCTGTCCCCCTCTCTTACCCATTTGAAGATCTCTCTTAGGGGAGGTCTGCTCGATTATTCGACTCAGAATCTCTATGATTTCTGTCCAGGTAGACAGCTCTGCTGGTCGCGTTAGCATCGGTCAAATGGGTGGGTATCTGGAGGCATTTCTGGCTAGGAAAATGTGCCAACATTTTGGGCTGGCCCACTCTCACGTTTACCTGAGACCCCGGCCTACCTAGGTGCCCTAGGTTTCTACAGCGCTAGTTTAAACTATGTAGTGAAACTGCAAGCACCCAGCCTATTTATTGCTGTGTCCTGTTAACGCTATGCATATTATACGGACTGTAGTCAGGGCTTAGAACCTCTGAGCAGCTCTTTATCTGTTACGGTGGTCGGCAAAGGGAAGTGCCGTTGTCACGGTTTATGGATCTGTGTGTTCCTCCTGTATGTTATGTATCTTGCCTTGTGTGTTGTCATGTGTGAGGGTGTGTGTTTGTTTACCTTTTGTGTTGACAGCGTGCTTTAGGATCAGCTGATGTCATCAGCTGACTTAATCATCTTCCAGCTGGTCTTTATTTGCCTGGCTATATATTTCCTCATGTGGTATGTTCTGGTTATCAGTCCGTTGTTTGTCTTGTTTCTGTCTGTTGTTTTCCAGAATCCTTCGTTGTTCATTGATGTCTTCATTGTGACCCGTGGCTCTCTTGTTTTGAACTTTCTTGTCTCCAGTTCACTCCAGTGATATCCTTTGTTACATTTTTCAGTTTATTAAACACTTGCAATTGGATCCTTTTCGTCTAGTGTCATGACAGAACGAACTGATCAAACATGGATCCAGCGAGTATCCCCGGCCTGGCGAAGTTTGTTTTGCAGGCCACCACACGCATGGACAGGCAAGATGAGCAGATGAACAACACCAGTTGCGCTATCCAAGCGTTGGTAAATAAGGTGTCTGAACTCACCACACAGCTGCAAAGTCTTCATACTGCTGGGGTGGTCCAGCAGCCTGTTGCAGCTAACATTAGTCCACCAGTAGTGTCCGTGTCTGATCAAGCTGCTCGATCTACCGAACCTCGCCTCCCACCTCCAGCCTTCTACTCCGGAGAACCGGAGTTGTGTCGTGCCTTTTTGGCGAAATGCTCGCTGTACTTCTCCTTGCAGCCTTCCTCCTTTCCCACGGAGGAATCGAAAGTAGCGTTTGCCATCACGCTTCTCACTGGAAGGGCGGCGCTTTAGGGAACAGCTGTGTGGGAGAAGAAACTCCCATGTTGTTCAACATTTAAAGCCTTTTCGGAGGAACTGAAAAAGGTTTTCGATCAAGCCGCGGCGGGCAGAGAGGCGGCCCGCATATTCACGGAGTTGCAGCAGGGGCAATGGAGTGTTGCTGACTTCTCCATTGAGTTTCGCACCCTGGCGGCGGAGAGTGAGTGGAACGCTCAGGCACAGTGGGACGTCTTTCTCCACGGGCTAGCAGACCGTATAAAAGATGAGATCTTTGCTTTGGATCTTCCTAAAACCCTGGATGGACTTATTGATTTAGCCATCCGCGTGGATTCTAGTCTTCGGCTCCGTGAGAGACACATGCGACACACACACGCCTTGGAGAACTCCCCTCTTCCGGCTGCCACTGTTTTTCCAGGTCCAGTGGACACGCCCCTCTCGGAACCTGAACCCATGCAGATGGGCCGCTCTAGGCTGTCGCTGGAGGAGAAGCGCAGACGCCGCAGCGTGGGACTGTGTTTGTACTGCGCTGGTGCGAATCACATCGCGGCTCATTGTCCCGTAAAAGCCAGAGCTCGTCAGTAGGTAAGAGGTTACTGATGGGTGGGGTATCTTTAGACAAATCCTCTCTTGCAGCCACACTTTTGAAGGTTAAGTTGGAGTGGTCATCTGGGAACTTTATGACTAAAGCACTTATTGACTCTGGTGCGGAGGGAAATTTTATTGACTCTGATTTAGTTCAAAGACTTGGACTTCCTGTAAATTCTCTCCAGCAACCTATATCTGTTCATGCTCTCAATGGGTCCTCTTTTCCTTCCATTACTCATTCCACTGGTCCTATAAGATTGATCACATCTGGTAACCACACTGAAATTTTATTTTTTTTTTAACAGAAGCCCCTGTCACTCCAGTGGTCCTTGGGCATCCATGGCTGGTAATGCACAATCCACATATTAATTGGGGGCAGGAATCAATAATTTCTTGGAGTAAGAGCTGTCATGCTACTTTTCTGTTGTCTGCCTGTTCTTCTGTGTCTCGTTCTGTTTTTCAGGAGGAACACATGGATCTGTCAAACGTGCCCAGTGAGTACCTCGACCTGAAGAGAGTGTTCAGTAAGTCTCGAGCTGCTTCTCTGCCTCCACATCGTCCCTATGACTGTGCTATAGAGTTATTGCCAGGTACGTCTCCGCCTAAAGGCAAACTTTATTCGCTCTCCGCCCCAGAGAGGGAGGCCATGGAGAAATATATTTCTGATTCTCTAGCAGCTAAGATCATCCGTCCTTCTTCATCACCAGCAGGGGCGGGTTTTTTTTGTGAAAAAGAAAGATGGCTCCCTCCGTCCTTGTATAGACTATCGAGGGCTGAACGCTATCACGGTGAAGAATACTTATCCTTTGCCGCTGATGTCTTCTGCCTTCGAACGTCTGCAGGGGGCGTCCTTTTCACAAAATTAGATCTCCGCAACGCTTACCATTTGGTCCGTATTCGAGAGGGCGATGAATGGAGGACTGCCTTTAATACCCCCAGGGGGCACTTTGAGTATTGCGTTCTTCCTTTCAGTCTGTCCAATGCCCCTGCAGTCTTCCAAGCATTCGTTAATGATATGTTGAGAGATATGCTAGATCATTTCATTTATGTTTACCTGGATGACATACTGATATTTTCTCATTCTCTCCAGGAACATATTCAACATGTCAGGCGAGTGATTCAGAGGCTGCTAGAGAATGGGCTTTATGTCAAGGCGGAGAAATGCGTATTCCATGCACAGTCTGTTCCATTTCTGGGACATATCGTGTCGGTCGAGGGGATGCGCATGGATCCAGAGAAAGTTCAGGCTGTGGTAAATTGGCCAACCCCAGACTCCTGCAAGGCCCTGCAGAGGTTTCTTGGTTTTGCCAATTTTTACCGGCGTTTCATTCGCAACTTCAGCCAGCTCGCCGCGCTTCTGACTGCCTTAACCTCCATCAAGACTCCGTTCAGGTGGTCCAATGCAGCACAAGTTGCATTCGACCGACTAAAAAGCTGCTTTGTTTCAGGCCCCATTCTCATTGCCCCTAATCCATCATGGCAGTTCGTGATGGAGGTTGACGCATCAGAGGTGGGGGTCGGTGTTATCCTGTCCCAGCTCTCTTCCTCGGACAACAAGATGCATCCTTACGCGTATTTTTCTCATCGTCTCAACAATGCAGAACAAAATTATGATATTGGTAATCGAGAGCTGCTGACTGTCAAGCTTGCGTTGGAAGAGTGGCGTCATTGGCTAGAGGGTTCGGGGGTTCCCTTTATCGTTTGGACCGATCATAAAAATCTGGAGTACATCCAATCCGCCAAAAGACTGAACTCTAGGCAGGCACGGTGGGCTTCATTTTTCGGACGTTTCGATTTTCCATCTCGTACCGACCAGGTTCCAAGAATGTTAAACCTGACGCACTTTCTCAAATTTTTGATCACTCCGAGCATGCATCATCTCCTGAAGCCATCGTGCCACGCAAACTTTTTCTCTCTGCTGTCACCTGGGAGATCGAGTCAAGGGTCTGCATGGCCTTAGAAGGGGTAACGCCTCCAACTGGATGCCCACCGGGTCGTTTATTTGTGCCAGAGGATTTACGGTCTGACGTCATACGTTGGGGTCACTCTTCCAAGTTGGCCTGTCATCCTGGGGTGAGTCGTACCTTGTCTCTAGTCAAACAACGATTCTGGTGGCCACTTATGGCTCGTGACATAAGGGAATTTGTGTTGGCTTGCTCAGTTTGTGCTGTTTCTAAGACTTCCAATCGCCCTCCCGCTGGACTTCTTCAGCCGCTGTTAGTGCCATCGAGACCCTGGTCCCATATTGCGCTAGATTTCGTTACGGGTCTCCCCCTCCAACGGGAATACGGTGATTTTGACCGTAGTGGACCGGTTTTCGAAAGCCACTCACTTTATCCCTCTGCCCAAATTACCATCAGCCAGAGAGACAGCGGCTGCTGTCATTGACCATGTTTTTCTTATTCATGGCCTCCCGACAGATGTGGTTTCTGACAGGGGGCCTCAGTTCATCTCTAAATTTTGGAGAGAGTTTTGTCATTTAATGTGGGCGACTGTTAGTCTTTCTTCTGGTTTCCACCCTCAGAGTAACGGTCAAACGGAGAGAGCCAACCAAGATCTTGAACGTATGTTACGATGTTTAGTCTCTCAGAATCCATCCTCCTGGAGCCAGCAGCTCTCATGGGTTGAGTACGCACATAACTCATTACCAGTGTGTGCCACGGGCCTCTCTCCATTTGAGTGTAGTCTAGGGTACCAGCCACCTGCATTTCCCAGTCTGGAATCTGAAGTCGCAGTTCCCTCCGCCCACGCCTTTGTCCAGAGGTGTCGACGTACTTGGAACAGGGCCAGACAGACCCTCCTTCAAGTAGGTTTGCGCACCAAGGCTAAAGCCGACCGCCACCGGTCTAAGCCTCCCATTTACGTTGTCGGTCAAAAAGTGTGGCTTTCATCTAGAAATATTCCTCTCCGCACCGTATGTAATAAACTTGCACCTAAATTCATTGGCCCGTCTTCTGTCACTAAAATCATTAGTCCAGTGGCAGTCCGCCTCAAACTTCCTCCAGCGTACAGGAGAATTCATCCCGTTTTTCATGTCTCTAAATTGAAGCCCATTTTTCATACGGCCATTAATCCGCCTACTCCGGTCATCCCCCACCCCCCCCCCACCCCCCACCCCCCCCCCCCCCCCCCCCCCGCCGCGTCTCGTAGAGGGGGAGACGGTTTATTCAGTTAAGCGCATTCTGGACTCGAGATGGAGGGGACGAGGATTCTAGTACTTGGTGGACTGGGAGGGTTACGGTCCAGAGGAGAGGAGTTGGGTTCCTGCAAGGGACATATTGGATCATTCTCTCATCAATGATTACAATCGCCAGGTAAGCTCTTCTGGGAGCGCCAAGAGGCGCTCTTAGGAGAGAGAGTACTGTCACAGTTTATGGATCTGTGTGTTCCTCCTGTATGTTATGTATCTTGCCTTGTGTGTTGTCATGTGTGAGGGTGTGTGTTTGTTTACCTTTTGTGTTGACAGGGTGCTTTAGGATCAGCTGATGTCATCAGCTGACTTAATCATCTTCCAGCTGGTCCTTATTTGCCTGGCTATATATTTCCTCATGTGGTATGTTCTGGTTATCAGTCCGTTGTTTGTCTTGTTTCTGTCTGTTGTTTTCCAGAATCCTTCGTTGTTCATTGATGTCTTCATTGTGACCCGTGGCTCTCTTATTTTGAACTTTCTTGTCTGCAGTTCACTCCAGTGATACCCTTTGTTACATTTTTCAGTTTATTAAACACTTGCAATTGGATCCTTTTCGTCTAGTGTCGTGACAGCCGTATTTAAACAGAGATTGGCCCACTGGATAGTGGATGCCATCTTCCTCGCTAACCAGAGCCAGGACGAGCCGTGTTCCCAGGGGTGAGAGCGCATTCCACTCGGAGTGTCGCTTCCTCTTGGGCGTTAACACACGGCGCCTCACTGACAGACATTTGCTGAGCTGCGGGCTGGGCGACACCTAATATGTTTGCAAGGTTTTACAATCTGCGAGTGGAGCCAGTTTCCTCAAGTGTATTAGGTAACCCTTGGTGAGTGAAGAAACGATTTGATTAAGGTGTTGAAACAGGCTTGTTGCGCCATTCTTCCCAACATGGAGATGCGTGCGCTTTTCCCACTTTGCCAGTTGAGTTCCCCATTTGGCGAACCCTACAGAGTTCATCCGAGGCCCCAGCATCTGACTCAGTGGAGAAGTCAGGTGTTGGCCCGTTACGTTGTTGGCATACCCACTGGTCAGCCTGCGTTCTGAGTACAGGTGCCTGCTTTGTATGATCCCCGCTGGCGATCCCATGTGCTCACTCAGCCACGGTGTAGTCCTCCCTTCTAGACGGGCTTGTGTCTTCCCTCCCCGCTAACTATCCTTTGTATGTGTACTCCCCCTCTCAGGGCTAGACCATAGATTCTGTCACCAGGTCTCAGGGGGGGAATGGAAATGCTATGTTCCTTCGCCACAACAATTGTCCCTTAGCTGTTGAGCGTGAAAGTCTCTTCGGCTAGAAAATGATGTTGAGCATTGAACCAGCCGCGTCTTTATAGCATGACTGATTGTCATTGACGCCAGCTGTGCACGCTGACGCCGCCAACTCATTGGCATTTCATTGGCCCATTTTTATACTCTTTCAGATGATTGATTTCTGACGAAAACCCCATAGTAGAAGTTTCCACATAGCATTTCCGTTCCCCCATTTCTGTTAAAGAAGGATTACTTTAGTAACTGTAGCGTTCTGTGCTAGACCTGTAAAATACACTAAGGCTAGTGTTTTAAGGCACAACAGGCCAGCACTGGCCTACTATTGTTTTTTTTACTTGTCTGAATCAGTTCTAGACCTGGTTCAATTCTCATCTGCATCTGGTCTAGTACCTTGCCATATCTGGGGCAGTTCATTTCATATGCTGATCTGGATCTAGTCTAGTACCATGCCGGATCTATGCCAGATTCACTTCTGTTTTGGATCTGATAGAGTCAGATTTTGGCCAATTAATTTTATATGTTGTTCTGGATCTGGTCAAGTTCATTAGATAGGTTTATATTTTATCTATGCATTTGCATTTATTTGCAGACAGTATATAGTATAGCCTATAATTAGCTTTTCTAGCATACATGTATTCAGATAGTTGATTAATTATTTTTAATTAAGTGACACTTTTTTTCTGTTAAGTCATAACAAAGGTCTTAACGTTTTTAAGTACTGTTTAACACATTAAACAAATGCTGTATGGAATAAAATATCACCTAAAATAAAACCTTTGTTCAAATACACCACAAGTTAATTAAAGTGTACATCCAGTGCATGTACTGTCAAGGTTTGGGGTAAGGGAGAAGAGGTTAGGACACATAACCAGTAAAAGGACTTAAAAAGAAAACAAAAACAACTTAAATGGCTCCTTGGGAAAATGGGCTAGCACAGAACAAAATGGGCTAGCACAGAACAAAGCACACTTGGAAAATAAACAGGTAAAGCAAACCATTAAACTGATGAGAGGGTAGGTGAACATAATGATTAATAATAGCATAGCAAATTCGGTGGGACAAGACAATAGACCACGTGGCACAAAGAGACACACAAGCCATGTGTTAATGTCAAACAGTAATAGAACACACAGCCAATGAGAGAATACATATTAACCGTGTGTTCAAATAAAACAAAAAGCTAAAGCACGCGACCACATATAACCATGTAACGTAACAACGTGCTTGACACGACCTAAACACAAGATATGATCGAACACAAGATATATGCAAACATCTGATAAGTGAAAGTAAACCTACTACCGAAAGTACTGTAGCGAGAGCATCAAAGTATGCAGAAGTCATTAATTTTCAATGAGAGCCAGTGTGGGCGTCAAGGAGAGTTGAAATCAAGTCAACTTTATGGTAATAGGCTATGACGTGGTTTGGCGGCAAGCAATCAGAATGAAGAAGTCCACCACATGAGAAGAGTCCAGAGAACACAGTCACTGTGAACTGTGGTTCCAACCACAGTTGTTCCCAAGTGTTTGATTATTGCGATTGCTGGATTTACAATTCTTTGCAATGTTTTCTTACAGGAACATACAATAAAAAGTTACTAGCGAGTTGCTGATGTGCATTAATGTTATATATTTTTTTCTTTAAAAAAGCGGGAATCTCATGCGACAATACAAAACAGTATTGCTGCTTCAGGATATTTTAGACATATGGACACATTGGATAATTAAGTGGAGCAAAGCCACACCACATGCACTTGAACTTTCATTGTTAAAATTAATTTGCTAAAAAGTGTGCAACATTTTCACATTAGAATGCATGTTTTATGCGGAATTAATGTAACTGATATGATATGCTGCAACGGTCTCTTTAAATATGAGATCAATGTACTGAGTTTTGACACCAGAGCTTAACGCAGACAGCATTGTCACCAGTGTGGCCAGAGTGAACATTGACGCTCTCACCGCCTTCGGTGTGAAAGCACATTAAAGCTGGTTTAAGCTGCTGTTTTATTTTTTATTATTATTATTTAATATTTTTTTTTTTTTTAGCAAGGATCTGCTCACAAACTCGGCATGCATGTTCCGATTCCAGTTTCAGATGAAACCGACAAGACTGAAGCACTGAGAATACCAACAAACAGAGGGTCAAGATCTGAACACAACCAAGACCGCACTCATTACAAAGACAGGAGAAATGAGTGCACGGCCCAAGTAAACTCAAGCTGATCTCATCATTCATGACAAGACAGGACTAGTGTCCAGACTCTGCCACCAAAACAAGAATAAATAAGACTGAAGTGGCAGAGCCCTGACATGTACTGTAAAAACAGACGAGAATAGTCTTTTTTGTGTATTGCAGCTAGAGAACTGATATATGCTTTACATTTACATCTATCCATTTACCAGAAAATGTATCTAAATGACTTACAAATGATGTCATGTGCTAGTTTAGATAATTAGCTAAACTGTTTACACCTGTGCCAAATTGATTATCTGCTCACACTTCTCCAGCTTTAATAAAACATAAGGTTGATGATGTGCTTTAGGGGAAAATGCTTTATGAGGCACACCTTTATTTATTTTATTTATTTATTTATTTGTTTATTTGGCAGGAACAGTGTCCATTAATTAGCATTTCTGCAAATGCACCAGAATTAGCCAAAAGGGTATTTTTCATCTGTTGTCCCTGAACAAACTAAAAAAATAATACAATAATTATTCAATCAATCAAATAAGTTTAAACGTACTAAAATAGACATGATTATGTAGATGTTAATAAAAAAGAATATTTACGAATTTTACTAAAACACCAACGTTAAAAGACATTTAAACAACAGATCATCAAGATGGTAGGCACAAATGGAAACATGCTTGGTTTATTCTAATAGGAATGATGATACGTCTGATTCTCTATAAACCAGATTTTTAGATGTTTTTTGATTATATTAAAAGAGTTTATATCTCTTATGCTGCCAGGGACATAATTCCACTTCTCTGCAGCTGTAACTGAAAAGGCACCCTGACCAAAGGTACTTTTCTGGAGTGAGACAATACAGTCTCCTCGGGCTGCCCCTCGTGTTGTTCTGTGTGCGGTGTTCATTGTACGTGGTGTTCATGTACGTTTACAAACTGACTGAGAGGTGGGGATGACTGACCATGAATGATTTTATACATCAGACAAATGTTTGAGTACCTAATGACATTTTCCCAGCTTAACAATTTATGTTTTTGTAAAATTCTACAGTGATGATGTCTTAGAGGCTTTTTATCCAGTATTTTAATTGTCTGTTTGTAAAGTCACTCTATGGGTTTTGGTGTTGTTTTGTTTGCCTGTGACCAGGTTGTTAGACAGAAGGTTATATATGAAAAAAACATTGAATGCATGAATATTTTAGCTGCCTGTAGTGATAAATGTGACCTTATGAACCGGAAATTAGATATATAAAATTTAACACGGTTACATCCCTTTTTAAATTGTGATTTAAAAATTTTGACCATAAGATATTTAAAATCATTATAATTTATAATATAGTTATAATTTGTAATTTGTCCCATCCACGTAGATGTCTGTTATGTTTGTTCTAGAAAAGTACATTGCAATTGTTTTGTTTGCATTCAGTTTTAAACATGACTGGTTTAACCATTCTGAGACATGTTGCTTATAATGTTACAAAAGATTACATTTTAAATTGTTTGTATACTTTTAATTAAAATTCTATTTGTCAAATCATTAAAAAAATCTGAAACAAAATCTATAATAAAAGTTTACCAAATTATGATTAAATGATTTTTGAATCATTGTGCTTGGTTTTTAATACCACTTTGTACAATATTAAAATCTTTTGGGGGGGGAAACAGTGTCATAAATATTCATTTATTCATTTTCTTTTTGGCTTAGTCCCTTTATTAATCTAGGGTAGCCAGATAGAACTGCCAACTTATCCAGCATGTTTACGAAGTGGATGCCTTTCCAGCTGCAACCCATCAATGGGAAACATCCACACACATCCATTCATACACATACACTACCCACAACTTCACCTTCCCAATTCATCTGTACCACAGGCCTTTAGACTGCGGGGGAAACCGGAGCACCTGGAGGAATCCAAGGCGAAAATGTGGAGAACATGCAAACTCCATACAGAAATGCCAACTGATCCAGCCGAGGCTCGAACCAGTGAACTTCTTGATGTGAGGCGATCGTGCTACCCACTGCACTACGGTGCAGCCCTGTTGTAAATATAAGTATTTTGTTCATTAATATATAAAATAAGAATTTACCTTTTTTAAATGGTGCTTAAACTTTAAAAGGTAAAGAACTGCCATTTTACAAATGACCCAAGACAAACAAAGCCTAAAACATGGATACTATTTGGTAAATATAGTTTGACTATGTTGTTAAATTGGATTTCAATGCTGCTGTATTTGATTTTAAGTAATATTTATTCTGATTATTTTTTTATTTGAAGTAATGTTTTAAGCTCATCATTTATGCAAGCACTTGATTGAAATCTATAGGCACACCTGAGACTTTGACACACCTGACATAAGAGAAGATGGTTAATCATGTATCTGGATGTCTCTTTGTCTGTCTCACTCGTTAAGCTGTGGTCACACCGCACTTTTCTACCCATAGACTTCCTTTCATACGCACGCGAATGCGTCAGACCGGAAACGCAAGTTCGTGTGACAAGTATGGCAGTTCGCTGCGTTTGAAAGTTCAATCTTGGTGAACTCTGACCTGCGAAATTGCATTTTAAAAATTGCTTTTTTAAATGTCTAATCGTCTTGTTTATTCCTGCCCCTATTCGCAGCGCCGTAAAAATGAATTTCACTTGCACAAACTCTAGTGTGACTGCAGCAATACAGCTCTTTCAGTCTCTGCTAATGAGCTAATGAGCTGCTCTAAACAAATCCAAGTAAATGATGAACAATTAAATGAAAGAATGAGATGTTGAAAATAGTTGTAGTAGTCAAAGGTAAAAACAGGAAGTTGTGGAAATTATTATACTTTCAATATGAACAAATGCTGGAGAAAGTTAAACAGATTCTTTAACACAATGGTCTCAAACTCAATTCCTGGAGGGTCACAGCACATTTTAGCTTCAACCAGCTCTAACTCACACCTGCTTACTATTTTCTAGTACTCTTGAGCACCTTGATTAGTTGGATCAAGGGTGTTTTATTAGAGTTAGAGCAAAAATGTGCATTCCTGTGGCCCTCCAAGAATCGAGTTTGAGACCTATGCTTTAACATATTTGTTTAAGTTTTACCGTTCACAGCAGGGATGGAGACAGTAGCTGCACTGATCAATGAATAAACACGTGTCCTTTGCTTTTTTGAATAACAAAAGTGTGAAAAGGCCACAACTTGCAGAACTGGTTCTTGACCTAATCAACATTTGTCTTTTAATTAATTGTCTCAGGCACAAAAAGACAAACAGGGAGCAAACAGAGAGCCACCTGCATCTATCTGCCACCAAAAATATTAAATATGTTCAGAACATAAAGCGATGTATACAAAAGTCATTCATTTTTGGAGGACACAAGCAAACATTATCACTGTGTTTGACCTGGCTAAGTCCCACTTGTCTACAAGGTATAGTAGGTGATACACAGACATACACACACAAATGAACGTTATGAAAAACTAAAGTTTGTCGTACATGAATGGTACGATTGCATTCATATCAGAAGTGAACAGGATCAGAGTTTGCGAATTGTACCCTAGACCAGGGGTTTTCAAACTGTGGGGCGTGCCCCACCAGGGGGGCGCCAGCATCTATTAAGGGAGGCGCGAAACATTGCAGCGTGGACTAGAGAATGACACAGGAGTGGATTTTCACTCCTGCATAATCCCACTCCCACAGAAAGAAATCCTGTCCCGTCTCACCCCCAGACCAAAGTTGAAAAAAATAATCCTGTCCCATCCCGCTCCTGCTAAAATGACTCCCACTCCCATCACACTCCTATTTAAAAATTACTACCACTGTCATATATATATATATATATATATATATATATATATATATATATATATATATATATATATGCATGTTGGACTCTGGCGGGGCTGCCCCTTGTCACCAATTCTATTAAAAAAATTTATGGACAGAATTTCAAGGCGCAGGCTTGGGCTGGAGGGGGTCCAGTTTGGGAAACACAGGATTTCATCTCTGTTATTCGCAGACGATGTTGTTCTGTTGGCTTCATCAGACATGGACCTTCAGCATGCCCTGGGGCGCTTTGCTGCCGAGTGTGACACGGCTGGGATGAGAATCAGCACCTCCAAGTCCGAGGCCATGGTGCTCCACCGGAAAAAGGTAGTTTGCCATCTCCAGGTTGGAGGAAAGTCCTTACCCCAGGTGGAGGAGTTTAAGTATCTTGGGGTTTTGTTTACGAGTGAGGGAAGGATGGAACATGAGATTGACAGGCAGATGGTGCAGCGTGAGCAGTAATGCGGTCGATGTACTGGTCCGTTGTGGTAAAGAAGGAGCTGAGCCGAAAGGCAAAGCTCTCGAATTACCGGTTAATCTACGTTCCTACTCTCACCTATAGTCATGAACTTTGGATCATGACCGAAAGGACAAGATCTCGGATACAAGCGGCCGAAATGAGTTTTCTTCGAAGGGTGGCACAGTGCACTCTTATGAATAGGGTGAGGAGCTCTGACACCCGGGAGGAGCTCGGAGTAGAGTAGCTGCTCCTCCACATCGAGAGAAGTCAGCTGAGGTAGCTTGGGCATCTGTTTCGGATGCCTCCTGGATGCCTACCTAGGAAAGGTGTTCCAGGCATGTCCCACCGAAAGGCGGCCTCGGGGAAGACCCAGGACACGCTGGAGGGACTATGGGCTCTATTTTGACAGTCCATGCGTAGAGCGCAAAACGCAGGTCACAAACGCTTTCAGGTCGTGTCAGAACGCATTTTTGCTAATTTAAGGACGGGAAAATCCGCTTTGCGCCATTGCGCATGGTCTAAAAGGGTTGAGTTTATTTTCTTAATGAGTTATAGGTGTGTTTTGAGAATAAACCAACCAAAGTCTCATCTCCAATTACCTTTAAAAGCCAGCTGCGTCGCGCCATAAGCGCATTTGCTATTTACATGACATAAAGTAAGTTCACTTTCGCTTTTGCTCTCGTGGATAGGGAAACCTTACCGCACAGACATCAATTAGCCTATGAATAACTAATTTCGTTTGTTAAGCACAAAGATTTGCTTCAAAACTATTTTAAATTCAGTTCTAATTTTCAGCAAACGAATAGATGAACAATAATAACAAAGTGTGGTCAAAATACTGAATTATTTCCAAATTCACCTGCTATGCCCCATATGGTCTAAAACCTGACATGTGGACAAATCTAAGCTTGTTTTTAATGAAAAAAATATATATAAATATGGATAAAATAAATAATACTGCTAATAATAATATTATACAAAAGCAAAATTGAATGAACTGAAAAAGCCTCAGGATCCCCCTGGAGGAGCTGGAGGAAGTGTCTGGGGATGGGGAAGTTTGGTGTTCTCTCCTAAGACTGCTGCCGCCGCGACCCAGCCCCGGAAAAGCGGCAGAAGATGAATGAAAAAAAAAATGAATGAATAGTCTAGGTAATACATAGAATTTGATTTTATCTGCTCCCAACCCCATTTTAGACCAGCTGCTGAGTCCCTGTTTCTGTATTTTCTGGAGATCAGTTAAAATAAATTAAAACAGTACCCAAAAAGCATATAAAGCCGCATTTTACTTATTTATTGAAGTTTTTTTAATTAACATATTAACAAATTTCTTCCATTATGCTTTTGCATACTGAAAAAGAGAAATGCAGCATGCACAATTTAAGCATATTGATTAAGAATTAACAAGTTTTGAAAACTAAAAAATCAAATAAGCAGAAACAAATGTTAAACACACATACATGTGCACACACACACACACACACACACACACACACACACACACACACACACACATACATACTAGAGCTGCACAATTAATCGTTAAAAGATCGCGATCTCAATTCGACCCCCTAGGCCAGGGGTGCTAAACCCTGTTCCTGGAGATCTATCTTCCTGCAGAGTTTAGCTCCAAATCTGAGCTAACGCAACTAAACAAAAAAAATAGGATCTGAAGGAGCACATGGTAACTAAAGACAGGTGTGTTTGATCTAGGTTGCAGGTGAGCTCTGCAGGAAGGTAGATCTCCAGAAACAGGGTTGAGAACCCCTGCTTCAGGAGAGAAGTTCAGGAGAGAAGAAAAGGCTTCTGCACGAGTCTTTTCATTGTTTCACATACGTTGCTCAGTGACATTGACACCTCCAAATGATGTTGAATGAGTCACATTATGTATTTATAAGGTATAATTCACCTAAAAATGTCATTTTTGTCTTCATATAATGATGTTTTCGCAGCCGGGAAATCACATGTGACATGAGCTGCTATCACAGAGAGGTGTTTTTTCTTTCATAGCAAAGTTTTTTCTTTTTTTTTTTTGATGTTTTTTCTTTCAAAGCGAACCCACAGTTGTGCATGAAAATAAATGTTTACAATGTCAGTATAACTACTCCAGCCTATATATAGTTGAATATAATCTGATAATGGCAAATGTCTGATTTTACCAGTGAATAAATTTGTCTAATATGACAGATTGCAAGCATATATCTCAAACATAATAATTCAACATCAGAACTATTATAAGTAGAACAGAATTATTTATAAAAACCAGTAGACCTACACATAATATTATTATCGATGTTGTGCCATATGTTTGTTTATATTATACCTTTATTTTACATCTAGAGAATCGTGAGAAAATCGTGATCCTTATTTCAAGCAAAAAAATCGCGATTCTCATTTTAACCAGAATTGTGCAGCTCTAATACATACATACATGCACAACTTTTGCATCTGCTTATTTTATTAAAATTATTAAATCAAATAATTAAATATATTAAAACACTTGTGATTCTGGATTTTAAGCACATGGTTATGCACATGGAAAAGTTGACAGCAGATATTCCAGTCCTCATCACTCACCACTACACATGCATAAAATAATTCTTTTAGTTTCATTTCAATTCATTAAATTTAATTTACTTCGGCTTAAAACACTGAACCTACAACAGTTGTGAGTAATTTTGTCAGTCAGACAAGACCGATGGCAAATTTCTCTTGATGAACTAAGACAGTAGTAGGGAACCTATATCTCGCGAGCCACATCTGGCTTTGACCAAATATACGTGGCTTTCCCGCTGTCTCCCTTCAATAATATTTTTAAATAGTTTAAAAAAAGTATAACCAACAATAGAAATCAGTTTCCGATTGAAAATACAATTGTAAATCCCTTTTTAATTGTAATTTTTTTTTACAGCAAAATGAATAAGAACTCAGTTAACAATAACAGGACGTTTCAACCCTATGTGACACTATGGATAAACTTGAATTGCGACACCAATAAAGAGCAAACAACTTGTTTTTTATGGTAGTCTTCTCATGGATGTAAATTCAAACAACATCCATGAGTGGTAATGGCGAAAAGAAAAACATTAAATAAATTGTCCTTTTTTTCATTCATGGACTGGCTCTACATGTGATGCTTCATATTTGTTTGAGTTGTACATTGACATAAAAAAAGTTTTTGTTTAAACCTGTATTATTTATAGTAGTAATCTATCGTTTTGACCATGTCTACATGCTTCAATGCATTGAGTTGCTGCCATGTGATAAGGTGATTACAAATTTGCGTTGAGTTGGACAGGTGTACCTAATATAGTGCCCGGTGGCTCTTTAAAAAAAATAAAAATACTTGGTTGATTCTTCCTTGAATTTGCCTTGCAAAGTTATGCATGTTTTACAAGCAGTATATGGTGTGCTATCACCGTCACAGTTTACCTTCATGAACTTCATTAATATTCCCGACTTTCCGACCACTTCTGCAATTTAATGGACATGTCATTACAAATGCATAGGTTTGCACTTGACATTGGAGGGGACGATATACACTGTGTTTGATTCACCCGTCCCCACTAATGTCAAGTGCAAACCTATGCATTTGTAATGACATGTCCATTAAATTAACAGAAGTGGTCGGAAAGTGGTTGGAAACTGCTATTAAAGTGGTCGGAAAACTGCTATTAAAATATATTTATAATTAATCCTCTCTTCATACAATTTATCACGTTTCAGGCCCGTAGCCTAGAGGGGTTCTGGTGGTTCTAAAAAACCGAAAGATGGATTGCTATTATTTTAGAATTTTTCTTTTTATTCACATGGGCAAATTCTGAGTGTACTGGCCAGTTTGTTTTTGCTCGTAGGCTTTTAGTGTTTAATTTAAAACAAGTTTTAACAGATTAAAAAAAAAAATTATTGATTGATGATAATAAATTTGTATTTTAAAAATAAGAATCTTTTCATATTTTTTACTCAAAATTGTCATTAATTATAAAACTGTAATATAAAACTTACAGTTTAAATGCACATTTAAAAAAACACTTAAAATAGTAAAACAGTATGGTAAGCAATTTGACAAAATGTTTGGAAATATTTTTGGTATATCAGAAAGTGCACGGTTATGATAACCATCCATCAAGATAATACAGAAAAATTGAGTTCTTAAATGTCACTAATATAAATATGCAATATTTATACCTCATAATTAAATAGAATTCAGGCAATAACTGCCAAAGGTTTAGTTTTTCAGAAAACAACACCCTTTCAATAAGCTGGCTACAGGCCTGTTAGTGTAATGTTAGAATAATGTTTATTAACTTTTAAAGGGAGAGTTTATTAAAGACTTCAGTTCAATTTAGCCATAGTGCAAGTGAAACATGTCTCATATATCAGTATTGTGTCTATACACAGGCTGTATTTTTTCTGACAAAATATTTCAAGCTAAATTGGACATGTTACTCTGATAGATTAGAACTGGCGAGGATCATATACTTCAGCTGTTTATTCTGCAGTTAATTTTCAGGGCATATTATTTACAGAAGAGCCTATACCAGTCTGCTATAACGTTAGACTATGCATTAAAGCGGGGGACTGGGGGGGACACGAGCATCAATTGCATTATCATGATGCACTTTTTCAGTAGCGAACTTGCGTTTATGAGACCTACACTTTAGTTAAAAAAAGCTCATGTCCACCTATTTTGCTGCTGCCATGCTCACTTGAGTCACCCAACCGCACCCAACGCATCTTATTCTTGCACGGGAAAAAAAACACTCCACTGCATTTGGTGCTGCTTGTATCTGAATGCAGCCACAGCCTCTCACATGATAACAGGGAAAGGCACAGCCAATCACAAGGTCCATATGTGTTTGGGGGTGGGAAGACTATAAGAGATAACGTGATTGAACTCTTTTTTTTGCATGTCTAGGTTAATGTTGAAAGCTAGGTTAATGTTTTTTTATTGGTGGGGACATTTTAATAGTCAATGGATATTGATAGGGATATCAATATGGGGATACGGTTTATGCTAGCAGCCGATTAGCCTACAAGGTTACATCAAAGTTCCTCTACTCTATAGGGGTCCCCTATTGTCTACCTTTAATCGACGTTTAAATCTAAATCCCCTTAAATCCCATGTGTCATTACCTCTGACTTTGCGCAGCAAATAATTTTTTGCCACATCAGTTTCAACACAGGTGTTAGCTGCCTGCAGCACTGGCTTCTAGGTCGTGTAGTTCTCTTTTAATTGTGTTACATTGTAGACATATTAAAAAAAAAAACTAAAAATTTCGGCCCTATTGGTTGATTTCCACTCCCGCCTGCTCCTGTTTATATTTAATCCTGTACCGTCTCAATGCCGTGATTAATAGCAAAGATGACTCCCATCCCTCGGAAATCCCACGGGAAACCCGTGACCTGTGGGATTCCCGAAAAAATGTCATTCTCTAGTGTGCACTTGAGTAAATTATGATGACGATTTTTATGCCTTCACTAGGGGAAATAATTTGATTATTGTTAGCTCCACAGCTAACTGTCAGGCACCTGTAGAGTTAATGCATTCCAGTAAAAAAAATACAAATAAAATGGATCAGGTGCTTTTTAAAACTAATGACAGTGAATAAATGAAAGTGTAACCAGTGAGTCGTCTGACAAAAAAGTGCCCTTCTGAATCAAATCAGTAGGATGCCCATCTGGATCTTTCACTTATTTTGAAGACACTACCGACTACGTTTACAGGGATATGGTTGTTAGCGATGTCAGGCGTTTGTTATTGTAGCTTATAGAAGGCAAAGTGCGCAGTACGGCACATGCGGTGAGTGAGTCACTTCATCAACACGCATGATCACGTTTATCCAAATGGCTTAAACTAAGCATTCTATGGCTGTATTTTAAAAAGTAATTATTCTGACACACCAACATGCAGCAGATGCTTTACAAAAGTTGTATGTGGGAAACACGTCAAACTTATGTCATGTGAGGGCTCATGGAATCAACCTAAAGGTGAGGAATGGACTATCATTGACAGCTTGTGACATTATCTGGCATTTTCAGTATGTTTACATGGACACCAATACTCTGATTTTAATTTGAAGACACTCTGATCAAGAGTCTACCACAGTAACAGTGATTTTGATTATCTTAAGGGACCACAGACACTGCGTAGAAAACATGTATAGGCTGGTGACACAATGACGTTGATAGATCTATGTGCTATAAAATGTAACTGGGAATCTTGAATGTAACATTCAAAAAGCAACTCATGTAAACACCTGAATCATATCATTGTCTTATTCAGATTAGAGCAAATTATTAGATCACTGATGTCCATGTAAAAGTAAAGACAATGTAACCCACCAAATTTACCTGTTCCACATGTCTTTGGACTGTGTGGGAAACCGGAACCCCTGAAGGAAACCCACGCGAACACAGGGAGAACATGCAAACTCCCCACAGAAACGCCAACTGAGCTGAGAATCGAACCAGCAACCCAGCGACCTTCTTGCTGTGAGGCGACAGCACTACCTACCGTACCACTGCTTCGCCCAAAATAAATATATTAATGCAATTCAAATAAATAAAATATAAATTGGTGTTTACTTTAAACTTTTTAGAAATATGTTTATATTGTTCAATTATAATGATGATGCAAAAGTGTTTTTCAAATGATATACCTAAAACATTTCTACTGTCCTAAATACGAATTCAGGGAAGGTACACAATTCTGAAAATACTTGGCAACAAATTCACAGCCTGAAACATGACTGGAGGTTTGCGTGTTAATGGCTATTTGTATCATCTTCTTGTGATTACCTGTGATTATTTGATGTGATCTAACTGAAAATAATTTTTGAAACGTGCAAGAGCCATATCACGCTGCAGCCCAAGGCCGGTTTACTCACTGAACCTTAGTAGGACTGAGACTGGTCAGTACCTAAATAGGAGACCACATGGGAAAACTAGCTTGCGGTTGGAAGTGGTGTTAATGAGGTCAACAGGGGGTGCTCAACCTGTGGTCTGTGTGAGTCCTAATGTCCCAGTATGGTGAAGAGGATATTGTACTGTCAGTGAGGGCTGTATTTTGTACAAGAAAATGGCTCTATCACTGTCTCTCCACTTCTCCAGTAGCTAGTATGTGGTGAGTGCACTTTCACCATTGTCCAAGTGGCTTCTGTCACATCATTCAAGTGAATGCTGTGCACTGGTGGTGGTGTGGAGAGAGCCCCTCGCGATTGTGAACTGCTTTGAAAACTGCACAAAAATAATCCTTTCTTCATCAGTAATTTGTCCCTGTAAATAGCATTAGTGTGAAAAGGAACAATATTTGTCAATCTGCCCCATAGCATTCATTAGAAATGACAGTCAAACATATTGTGACATATTTGCAGTTTCAAAAAAATGTATAGGCCGCTGAGGCACATATTTCTAATGAGCCTGTGTTTATTTTTCTCATATACTTTGCAAACACTTAGAAAAGAAAACACTGAAACACTGTCTGCAGGGTGCTTTCAGAAATTAGTTGGAGAGACAAAGATAATGGCTCTGCAGGGTTTTGCCTTAAAGGTAATGGGACGCAAGACAAGTCAAATGAGGAAAAATTGTCAGCAATGATTGAGTTTCTGTGCAGGTGCTTGCCAGAGGAGCATTTGATCGGGTTGTTTGAAAAGCAACAACTAAATACTAAACATATTTCCACTCAAATATTGAGCCACCTCTTATCTGCTGGCTGATAGCTGATAACATAGTTAGTGATGGTGTTTCAGAGGGCATGGAGTTTGAGACAGTGTACGAGCGCTGCTGCTGCCATGCGCTGTTCAATGTATTTCCTTTATGCTTATTGCCAATGACTTTATTCTTTAATGCGGAGCGCTCGTTATTGCACCTGTTTTAGAACCTCCGATTCAGCTGCCTATGGGAGAAAAGACTGGGAATAATAAACCACAGAAAACAGTCAAACTACTTGCTCTACAAACAAGTGTTTGCATGACTATACAGACAAAGCAGAATAATATAATGAGAAACCATCAATTTGCAACATCAAGCAGCAGAATAAGCTGTTTTTAACATCTAAAAATGAATGGAAGTAAATGAGACCGGAAGTCTCAAGCCAAACAGATTCTAACAGCTGTGCCAGCTTGTACACAAAGAACAAAGTGAATATAGCCTCCACTTCTAGCAGTTATGCACAAAATCAGATGTGAGTAAAAGGCGTTTTTTTTCAGTTCTATCTGCATGCCTTTGCAAGAGAAGAACACTGAATTTTTATGTTGTTTGAATTGGGCCTTACAGATGTCGATACATCCACAATACACAGCAGTCTCTGAAAAGATCCTTGCTTTACATTCTCGACTGAGCCATTGTTGAGATGGAAAAAAGTGACATGATAAACAGTACCTTGTCCTGTGCTCTCATCTCGCGCATTTCTACATGGTTTGCTCTTGAGCTCTCTGTATTTGCTTGTTAGCAATACAGAAGTCTCCCAAAAAAAGACGCTTTCATCTGTTATCTTTAAAGTCTATATTACAATTAACAATCAAGAAATACCTTTTGATTTTCTATTTAATGCCTCTTTTAAAGTCTCTCTTTGTGCTTGTAAACTTTATTATTAGCAAACAGATTAGTCACAGAACTATGATCATGATTGTTTACATGACGGTATGTTTTTTTTAATCATTTATTGTTTGTCATATTTGCTGTGTTACGGATTATACACTGTTATTTGGAGTGCAATTTTGCGTGCACGACATGATTTGTGGAGTGCCGTGTGATTACAGAAACGCATGCATTTGCTTTGAAGATAAAAGAGCACTCAGATGCTATATTGATGACTTTTACAGGAGTAATTTTAATGAGCAATTGACATTTTAGAGTGGCTGGAGTGCCGTCAACCTTTTAGCGCATCTTGAAGCAAAAAGCTGTAATTATAAATGATCACATAAGTATTGACAACAAAAAAAAATGTTCACATTGTGAAATTTTTATGGTTATGCTTTCTCTGATGCAATACTTTGAGATATAATGAGGATATGCTTTGAACCTGCTGTTGAATACATGACTGAAGCGAATATACAGTCTAGTAAATTGTTCATCTGTGGACATGTCAAGGCATCAGGATTCAAAAGAGGTCTATGAAAGTCTCGGTTGGCAAGCAACTTTCTGTTGCTGTGACAAAATACATTCATTATGTATTCCTCATTAAGACAGCTACAGTATATGAAGCAGCTTTTGCTCTTTCCGCTCCTCTTTATGGCCCAATGATTTTTCTGTTTAGAACACAAACAACCTAAAATCTTTTATGTCTGTATGAAACTTGAAGAGGGCTGAACAAAATTTCAAGATGAATGACGGGGTGATGTGTGTAATATCTGTGGCACAAATGGCACAAAACAGCAGGGCACAACCTCTCAAGCAGAACTGTCTTTCCACAATTATTTTCTCAACAGAAACTTACAGAAAGCCTTGGACCACCATAATCAGGTTTAAGATGAATCACATCAAGCTTGAAAAGACCAAAACAATCTCATGTCAACTTTTTGATTTAGTGACTAATTTTTATGTATTTGTACAATCTCATCGGTACAATTTAGCATTACTTGCTTATCCCCCATGATGGTTGGGTTTAGGGATAATGTTGGATGCCATTCCTCCTTCTTAAAATCCTACATTTTTATAACAGAACTATACGAATTTGTATGAATTAGCCACTAAACTGACAAAACCTAAAATAGTTTCCTCATGAGATCAGGCTGAAAAGACGTGCTAGATTTAACAATGAAATAAGCTACTCATACCATTAGCATTCTGAAGGACATGTAAACATGGTTTTTAAAACAAATACTTTAATTGAGAAAGAATGCTTTCAATTGATCAGAAGTGACAGTAGTTTACAATAACACAACATTAATAATGTCACAAAACATTTCTGTTTCAAATAAATGTTTGTTTTTCCCATGTTTCTTCCTAAACATGGATAAATTCATCATTTTGAAACAAATGTATCATGGTTTACACAACATATTACACAAAGTTTTACACAGTACAACTGTTTCCAGAATTCCAGAATTCAGAATCAAAAATATCAGAAGTCAGCAACTTTCTGTAGATTTCACCATCAAACCACTGATTAACACTGATTAATATTTACATTAAAATTGTCAAGTAATTCAAGACAAATAAAGAGTCAACAATATTTATAAACAAGACACAGAACAGTATAAGACAAATAAAATCAAACTAATAAGCTGTTAGATATATAATGATATTTTAGTGAGTGTTTGAAAAGTTTGAGTGAATGAATTTAGCAGTTTGCAATTCTGCTGAAGTCTTGTTTCCATGGTGAGTGTGTCTTCATTATTTGGTGGATTTATCTTCAGTGTTTTTAGGTAGTGTCATTTTTTCTATCCGTAAACCCTTTTTGTTAAAAATAAATCTTAAAATTACATAATGGGGTGGCACAGTGGCTAGCACTGTCACCTCACAGCAAGAAGGTTGCTGGTTCGAGTCCCCACTGAGTCATTTGGCAATGCTGTGTGGAGTTTGCATGTTCTCCCCCGTGTTGGCGTGGTTTTCCTCGGGGTCCTCCGCTTTCCCCCACATTCCAAGGACATGCGGTGTAAGTAAATTGAATAAACTAAACTGTCCGTAGGCCGCGGTGGCGCCATAGGTAGCGAGATCAGTTCCCTCCGGGTGCTCCGATTTTCGATACAAGTCCAAAAATATGCGGTAAGGTAAGTTAAATTGTCCATAGTGTATGTGTGTGAATGGGAGTGTATGAGTGTTTCCCAGTGATGGGTTGCAGCTGAAATTATGCGCAGCATAAAACATATGCTGGATAAGTTGGTGGTTCATTCCGCTGTGGTGACCCCTTATAAATAAAGGGACTAAGCCGAAAAGAAAATGAATAAATGAAATTGGCCATAGAGCATACAGTAAGTGTGTGTGTAAATGCAAGAGTGTATGGGTGCTTCCTAGTACTGGGTTGCAGCTGGAAGGACATCCGCTACGTCAAACATATGATGGAATAATTGGCGGTTAATTTCGCTGTGGCAACCTCTGATAATTTAGACACTAAGCCAAAGGAAAATGAATAAATTTCGCAAGGGCTTCTAAAGAAGTATACGTGAATTTTACACTTAACAACACATGACACTTTATTTTTTTTGTGTGTGTGTGATTTAAAACTCACTGGGTTTAGATTGTTGCATTTACACAAAGAGAAACTACCAAAAACTACAACGGCATCATCACAACATTTTAATTACAATAACAATATTCAAAAATTTCTACTGAATTATTTCCTGTATTCCTCAATGGAGAAGATAAACATATATACAACTTATAATGATAATAATATATTAGTGGATTACTCAGTAAAATTATACAAATGTTCACTTTTTTTTTCCAAATACACAATGTAAATGCACACAGAGAACACAGAGATGACAGCATGTCAATCTATTGTTCCAAGACTTTGTTGTTTTTTTCTTTTTAGTTTTTTTTCTTTAGCTATAATTAATATTATATTCACAGTGTTAACATTGTTTTACTGACAAAACAAGCAGCTGCTGTGTTTTTTGTTCTGCGGTGATGGATGTATTGTGATTCCTCAGCATGTAATTGAACAACTGCTTAAAGATTCTTGACTACACCATACAGTAATTATATACAACTGTTCCACCTGACTGTCAATCATTCTATTGTGCTCTGTAAGCTAATTTTCCATCTATACCAAGAAAGCAAATTCATCATAAATAAATAAATTAATTAATTTAAAATAATAATAATAAAATAAAATAAATACACTTCCACACCTCAATTGCATTTTTAGATATTCATGAAAAGCATCATATTAATTAATAATTGATTAATTAATTATTTGAAGCCAAATTTCAGAGGCACATTTGTTGCTGTTGATCTGCTAGCCAACTCTGTTGACTTACAATTGTGTATGATCATTTCTTATGTTATATTTTCTATATTAATTTTATTAAATCATTATTCTCTACATCTATACAAACACCTTACATGTATACAAAGATATAAGGTATTTTTGATTTAGACTGAAATTCAAAATGTAGGACCTGTATGTCTTTGAATTTGTACCTAAAGTTGTTTTCAAGGGCTGATATTTGCGAAGTTCTGCTCCGTTGTTTTTTCAAAACCAAAACATATCTTCCCTAGATTTATCTGACCTTGCCAATTTTGCGCCACCACTGACATAGCCTTCACACTGACCTAACTCTGGTGGAGGAACCATTTTAATATTTAGATTAGTGACATATCAGATAAGTTTGTTTGTCATTTACTGATCAGCATAAACATCTGGTGCTGATAAAGTCCAGAAAATAAATCAAAAACTGTGACTTCAGTGGTTCAAAAAATATGTAAAAATGATTGGTATGGTAATGTTTGATCCAAGATTTAATCCAAAATATTTTTATTTGTGTTCCGAAGATAAATGAAGGTTTTGAGATTGGAATGAGATGATGGTGAGTAATTCATTTAGTCTTAGACTAATGTATTTGCTGTTTATGTGAAGTTTTACATCATATCTGTTATACTGATTATCTGACTAATCACTTTCTAAAGTTAATTATTCACCTGTAATTTGGCTACCTTTTTCCATTTTGAACTTTTCTACAAAATAGTGGGTCACTCATCTGATAAACATTCTTTAACAGAAAAAAAGAAAAGAAATGTTAAAGGGGAAATGAACCACTCATTCAAGTTGGATTAGGTTCCACTTTAATGAAAATTCATTAAACAAACTTGAATAATGAAATTAGAAGAAAACACAGTGTTTTACTATAGCTTTTAGACCTAGAGTGCCTCCATCTTGGAATGTCGCTGTTTCTGACATCACGGGGTTGGTTCCGTTCCCTCAGCTGAACAGATACAATGTAAGTAATGGACTGAACATGGAGACTGGACAGCCTAACTTAACCCAAAACGTGAAGTTGTGGATGTGAAGCAGGATGTGTGTCTAATAAAAAAAAAAAAAAATATATATATATATATATATATATATATATATATATATATATATATATATATATATATATATATATGTGTGTGTGTGTGTGTGTATATATTTATTCAACAGTTCTGTCTGGTTCTCGAATCTGATTGGCTGATAGCCGTGCGATATTCTGCAATATCAGAACTCCTACAGCCTCTTTACTCTTTGTGTATTACTGCGCCCACATACACCCAGCAAAAAGCAGACACTACAGATCTAAAGTTTAAAAGATGCTTTTAACCTTTTTAACAGCTGTTTAACTGTCAGCTTATGATTTGAATCCAAGGCGGAAGAAAGTAGTTCCTCATACAAAAGGGTTTTTGAGACTCTCCATGTTTGATTTAGTTTTTATATACACAATTATGCCATCAAACTGTTGTATAAACGCAATATCACACTCGTAGCAGTGCGATATGGCTGTATATCGGCACTGGTGGGGGCACTAAGGCACTCGGCCAGCGGCCTCGTGCCAATGCAAGCCTCCCACCAGTGCCGATATACAGCCATATCGCACTGCTACGAGTGTGATATTGCTCATATGTATATATTTTTTTATATTCTATTTTTATTTATTCCCTTTGTATTAACGATTATTTGATGTGATTTGGTCCATTTTTTGTTTAATTTTGCCTTAACTTATTGTATGGATTTCAACTATGGTAGTAATGGACTGGAGCCATAGACTGGACAGCCTAATTTAACCCAATGTATGAAGTTGTGGATGTGCCTCGCAGAGCTGGTGCAAATACAATAAATACAAGCATTTAAGTTGTGAGTGTATTTTTTTTTTAATACCTTTAGTTAGATGAGCTTTGGTCCACTTTCTCACAATGCTCCAGCGCTGCCAGACCAGGGGATTTACATTCAGATTAATGCATCGATTAAAATCATACATGACTTCACGCTTTATTAAGTCACGTGTTTGTAGATTATGTCAAGACATATTTCCTTTTCAAGTCGATCAAGTTGATCTTTCAACATGTATGAAGGATGTAAAAATCGGCCATGTGAAAAATCGTGCCAATCTTAGTTTGGTTTGAACACGAAAAGAGGTGAGGGCTGTAGTAGTGAAAAGTAAAAGTACTAATGTAATGTAATGTAATGTAATGTAATGTGTATTTATATAGCGCATTTATTGTGTATGGCAATACACCCAAAGCGCTTCACAATCATGAGGGGGGTCTCTCCACACCACCACCAGTGTGCAGCATCCACTTGGATGATGCGACGGCTGCCACAGGACAATGGCGCCAGTGCGCTCACCACACACCAGCTATTGGTGGAGTGGAGAGACAGTGATCGAGCCAATTCGGTGGAAGGGGATGATTGGGAGGCCATGATCGTATCGGCCGATAGAGGGACTTTAGCCAGGACACCGGGGTTACACCCCTGCTCTTTCACGAGAAGTGCCTTGGGATTTTTAATGACCACAGAGAGTCAGGACCTCGGTTTAACGTCTCATCCGAAAGACGGCGCCCACTGACAGTTTAGTGTCCCCTTCGATTTTACTGGGGCATTAGGACTCACACAGACCACAGGTTGAGCGCCCCCTGCTGGCCTCACTAACACCACATCCAACAGCAACCTAGTGTTCCCTAGTGGTCTCCCATCCAGGTACTGACCAGGCTCAGCCCTGCTTAGCTTTAGTGAGTAACCGGTCTTGGGCTGCAGGGTGACATGGCTGTGGCATTACTAGCTCCATTATGTCAGCACCAGACCTTGTTGAAACCATGGTTGAAACCCAGACATCGTCAGGCAGATTAATAGAGAGAGTGGACCAAAAATGCATCAACAGATTGTTAATTAAAGGCGAAAAAAGAAATATAGAATAAATAATTATATCCCTACTGAAAAATCCAGCTTAAACCAGCCTAGGCTGGTTGGCTGATTGTAGCTGGTTGACCAGCATGCTTTAAGAGAGGTTTTGGCCATTTCCAGGCTGATTTCCAGCCTAGTCTTAGCTGGTCAGGCTGGAAAATGACCAGTTAAATCCAGCTAAAACCAGCTTGACCAGCCTGGTTTTGGCTGGACTCCCAGCTTGATAAGGCTCATCAAGCTGGTTTTAGCTGGTCATCTACCAGCCTGACCAGCTAGGATCAGGCAGGAAATGGCTGGAAACCAGCTTGGAAATTGCCAAAACCCCTCTAAAACCAGGCTGGTCAACTAGCTAAAACCAGCCAATCAGCCTTGGCTGGTTTAAGCTTGATTTTTCAGCATGGTATATATATATATATATATATATATATATATATATATATATATATATATATATATATATATATATATATTAGACGTCCATCTTTGCACCAGCCACATCCACAACTTCACACATTGGATTAAATTAGGCTTTATAGTCTCCGTGTTCAGTCCATTACTTTCACTGTCTGTTCAGCTGCAGGAAGATGGCGGTGCCCTAGGTCTAAAATCTATAGTAAAATATGCCGTTTTCTGCTAAACGGTTTTATTAATTGAGTTTGTTAGATATTTTCTATGAAAGTGAAAATCAATTTACAAAATAATGTAAACTTGAGTGAGTTCTTCATTTCCCCTTTAAGCAGGGGTACCTCAGGTTGAGTTGTTTTAAAATTACTCATCTGTAGGTATTTATTGGAGCAGACATTTGTTTACTCTGAATTGTCAGCAGGAACATGTCGTTGGCAGTCTGTGGCAAGACGAAGGGACACAGTGGCCTCCGTGCTGCTCGGGTTGACCCGGAAGCGATTGTGCGCAGGCTGGATAGCAACTATGAACTGTCTCTTAAAGGTCTTACTCAGAATTATATAGAGAAAAGGGTTAATGCAGCTGTTAGCATAGCCCATGCTAATGGCCACATGATAGACATAATAAAACGAGGCACTGGGTTTCTGTATTCCCAAATGGACAATCTGAAGGATGTAATATGGAGCCCAACAGATGAAAAAGGCCAAACAGATGGCCACAGCCATCCGAGTCACACTTTTGGTGCGCACCTGTTGGTTCCTCGGAGGAAGAGGTGCCACTGTGGTAGACATATGCTTTAAGATTTTAAAGAAAACCACACAAATAATCGTGAGTGGGAGGGCGAACGCAAGCACAAACTGATAGATGGTGAACCAGCAGATGTTGGTGGATGGATTTGGTAACAGGAGAGCACATCCCACCTGGCCACTGTGAAGAGGCATCAAACCAGTGTACATAAGGACAGGGGTGATGGAGATAAGAGAGAGTGCCCACACCGCCGCCACCACAGCACTGGCCACACAGGTTGTCCGCACATGGTTGAAGCGAAAAGGGTGGACAGTAGCCACATACCGGTCCAAGGTCATCACTGTAAGGATGTAAGTACTCACTGTCTGGCTGTTAGAATCTAAGGCAGATATAACTTTGCACATAGTGGCTCCAAAACACCAAGATCCATTGCCCAGGAGCTGATGGATGAGAAAAGGCATGCCGAGAAGAAAAAGCAAATCCACAATCGAGAGATTGAATATGAAAATGTCTGGTACTGTTTGTTTAGCCTGGCATTTAGTCTTTTTAATGATGGTGTAGACGACAATAGAATTTCCAGAGATACCCAAAAAACATATAATTCCAAAAATACTGGGCAAGATGGCATTTCCATACTGGTCATCCGTGTTCACTAAGCACACAACACATGCACATAGAAAAACCATAAACTTAAACTTAATGACCACAGCGCTTTCACATATTTATTCACAAAACACTGATATAGCTACTGAATATATGTTTATTTAGCATATATAACTTCACACATACTAATGACAACAACAATAACAATAATTGATATCTTTGCAGAATTATACAGATATGTAACTTTACAAATGTTAACTTTGCATTAAAACATTCATGACAAGTTCATACAGTAACTTCTGTTTCTGTATCACCTAATCTTTAAGTTAATTACTTCAGCATATCAAAAATTATTTCCTGCATTATCTCCTTACCTTGAATTTGTTTCGACGAGTTAGACAGACGCAGAGATGAGTTTTCAGAGTCTTCGGGGAAATCCATGGTGAAGACTGTGAAAGAAATGCCGTATCAACCTCTACCTCTGCAGACAGCAGAGCATCTAATAACTTTCTCACACGGAAAGTCACACCTTCAGCACCGCCTTACATTTGTTGTTTAGGCAGTTCTGTTTTCGCCGCACACGCACATAGGTACGCATTTAATAAAGTTACATTAAAACGAAACAATAGAAACTTGTTTGACGAGTGAGATGATGAGAAGCATCACCAGCTGCAGCAGCCTTAATACATGAATGTCTCTGTGCAGAGACGGGTTATAGCACAAGAGGACACCTCTAGTTGTGGAATGGAAACTGCACCTCTGTTCATGATGGGGATCAGCAAGTGCAAACGTTCCCATTTTTACTAAATGTTTGCTGATGTTCAAACGTCGATGAGAGTTGTACGTCCTAAACTTGATGTTGTGTTCTTGACGCAGCGCCTATTCGATACATTATAGGCTTTTTATATCTAATAAATATAAATTATTGAAATAATATGAATATAATAAATAAGAAATATAAATAAACATTAAATATAAATGAGAGTTGTTTATATTTAGGCAATATAATTCGGTCTATTTATCTTTACATTTTGGTAAAGCTGATAGTGACACACTGCATAACTTTGAATGAACTGTTTTTTAACGCCTTACCTCAAATGTGCAAATATATCCTAGATTTGATTAATTTGCCTACCTTTCTGTTTATACTCAGCTTGCATGTGTGTGTGTGTTTCTCTTTGTAATGCAAATTATAGTGAAATAAAAATAAATCGACTTTACTAACACTTCTCCGAAAAATAGTGGAGCATATCATTTTTAACCACTAGATGTCGCTCCGGTCATCTGTGTGTCATCATGCTGCATTATTCTCATGGACAACTGGATCCACCAATCTCTCCTGTTTTATGCCAATCTGTACTAATGTCTTCACTGCGAGACTACAAGGCTTTGATAGCAGGACACGCGCGTTTAAATCGCATCGACTGATATGTGAAACACTGTCGACCTGTGTAGTTTCACTTGAAACAAGTCAGCGTGCGAAGTTTTTGTTTGGACCTTTCCATCTTTGTGGACCATTACACGAAGGAAGCGGAAATTACCAGCCAGCCTGCTTTTCTCAGAGAGCTGCTGCGGAGTTGGGAGAAATGGAAAAGCGATCACTATAACATCATTTTGCTGTTGTTAAGATTAAGTATTTATATATAGATATTTTTTTTCGCTGCACAGCGGAAGACTCTGCACCTCTGGGTAAGTGATGTTTCTACACGAATGGGAAGAACATTCCATCCGTTTCAGACAGATCGATGGCTATCTGCAGAGAAAAGATTAAACAACATAGGAAATATTTTTATTAAGTTACTCACAGGTTTTATAAGTTTAGTGACAAAACAAAGGTATCTTCAAAATCATATAAATCACCTAACGACCCCCTTAAAATTCACATATAACTTGTACTAAAATGATATTAAAGCCTAACGTTATTATTACTCATCTACATCTGCAAATGTGCGACGAAAGTTAAGTGTAATGATGTCTGATTACAAGATGATGCTTGTGGCCCACTGCACATTATTCATTGTTCAGGGGATTCTCGCACTCACAGCAAGCTTGCAGCGTGTTGACAGCTTTATTATATTTGTAAAGGTCTTGTTACTAGTATGCTTAAACACAGCGAACTGTGTCGAATAGAAGAGTGAACAAATCATTTAAGTGAGTCATTCTTGTTCAGTCCGATGCAGTGACTCGTATTTTGCTCATAATTCAGCGCGTGATTCCATTGGCCTTTCTCTACTTAGGCCGCGAAGGAGCACATTTTATTGGTTGAATCGTGTGACCGAAAAAGACAATCTCGATTCGCGAATCGTAATAATTAGGCGAAAAGGGATGAAGAATTATGGCCATGCAAAATTAAAATGAAACAGTGACTTATACTGAACACATAGATTTTGTTTTATATATTTATTTTAAAAGTGATGCCTAAAAGTCATGTCTGTTGTGGTGTGTGACGACATTTTTAAGCACACTATTTTGTTGATTTGAGAAATGTTAACAATTAGCTTTAAAAAAAGTTTCACATAGTGTAAATGTGTTATCTGGGTGAATACTATAGTAATCTTGTCACTGTGACTTGACCTTCACACACATCATTCACACTAGGGCTGCAGAATATTGGAAAAATCTAACATTGCCATATTTTGTTGTTCTGTAATATGTTGTGTGATATGAATACACTTACACAAGATGACTTGAATATCTCTATTAGGAAAGAAAAAATAATTTTAAATTGATTGAGATGATTCTGTAAAGATGTGCATCTGCATAAAATAGGGCTGTTCGATTAATAGAAATTGAATCGCAATCGCAATTTGAAATGTTGCAATTGGAGTAGCCTGTGATATATATATCATTTAATTTAATTACCCCCACCCAGAGTAAATGCATGACTGCCGTCTGTTTGTAATAGTCTTACTAGCCAATTGAGTGAGCACACTTTCGTTCTGCCCAATCAGAATTGCATACTCAAACTATGCGTAAAACCCTCAATAAAAAAAAAAATTTAATTAAAAAATTAAAAAAGCATGGACAATTGAGATTATGGTGTCTTCTGCTTCAGAAGCATTAATAGACAAATTAATATAAAAGAAAAACAGGACTTTAGTAATCAGGGAACATTTTGGTTTCAAAGTCACAGGCACCAAACAAAAACAGGTAATTTTTTGAGAGCTGTCGCAAAATTGTTGCCATGGCTTACAGATTATTGAGCAAAAGGTTGACTACAAAAAATTAAATTGCAAATCAAATCACAAACCAATTAGGTATTTTCCCCATTACTTCGTTATATTAATTATGAATTAAAGTTATTAAAGATACAATTTCTTATGCCTGAATGCTTTTAAAATACTCATACAGTCACAGGCCTCAAAGACACATGCAAATGAGAAATTGTTATACAAACTCAAAATTGCGGATCCTGCTATGGGACTATTGCGAATGATCACACTGCAATATCGATACTGAAACGCTATATTGTGCGGCCTTAATTCACACACATTCTCCTGTTGCCTTCTGGTATAGTGAACCAGATAGCAGACATAAACATTCTGAATCAAAAACATCTTAAAGTAAACATCTATTTGATATCTGACAGGAGATGACTCTTGTATGTTTTTATATCATTAATTAATAATATGTAATTAATTGGATTATCTTTTAAATCTTTTTCCACAGACACATACACACAATTATGACATAATAATTCTTACTCCAACCATGCAAAAGCTGGCAAACCTATTCATAAATGCTGTTTTACTCCTGCTATATTGGAATCACAGGCAATAATCGAATCCCCACAACCGCTAGCATTTAAAAAAAGGCCTCACATTGAGTAATGAAGAATTAGTTTGTTGTAAAAATGTAAAAGACATTATTTGTTGTGACTTTACTATTGCTACTAATTTGTCAGACCTGCATGTCTCAAAATCTCACCAGCACTCGGTATTACCAAGGCACCCCACACCACCTCTCTTATTGGCTCATAGTCGGTTGCAAGAAGACGTCAGCTCGACCCAGTTATTCCCTTCCATTTGTATTTGCATACATTGCATGGCTGCTTCACACTAGATCTGATTAAAAGGCACCCAAATCTTTTCCTGATGCTTTGAACCATAGATAACTATATTTGGTTCAAAATCTCTGTGTCCGTTTGCAGGTTGACGGCAAGCAGACAAAGAAGATCTGTCACTCCACGGTCAGCAGGGACAAGGACAGAAATTAGGAGACTGAAGCAGATCAGTCAGAGGTTTTATTCTTGACTGTAGAAGCACTTCTTTTTGGACATTTATATCCGTCTCTTGTCCACAAAGTCATTGGCATGGAGGCAATAGCTAAATATGACTTCAAAGCTACTGCGGATGATGAATTAAGTTTCAAGCGAGGAGAGATTCTTAAGGTAAGTGCTGATTATTACTGTTGCATTTTTCATTCTTATCTTTCTATGTGATCAAGACATAAAGAACCTGATTTGTGCAGCGATTTCTAGATGTTCTGTTTACGTAATAGACACTGATTAACTTTAATGATTTATCTTTTCTGCTGGAGATACTGTTGTCCTAAAAAAAATGTAAATAAAAAAATCTTACACGTACCTTAGGAATGGTATTACAGAAAATTTTGGCAGTTTTAAAACCTTGACTTTTCCATACCGCAGTATACCTTGAAAATGGTATTGTTCCATGCCTAAGCGTTGCATTTCTTTTTTGTATCATGAAGCCTTGCAAATCTGCTTTAAACTGACCTAAAATTAAATGAATCTGTATTTCTGTTTTGAAAATTAACTTTTAATTTACATTTGTTATTTCCAAACTAAAAAATGTATAACTCAAATGTATAATCAAAACTATTTATATCCTATCAAACTATAGATCAGGGGCCGGTTTCAGAAAGGTGGTTAATTGAAAACTGATTATTTAATCCTGAAATGAGAGAAACTTTCCTTTTCAAAATTGGAGAAAGCAGGGTAAGTCAAACCTGTTTCTAAAAGAGAGGTAACTTTAACTCCGAGTCAGTTACCGTGGTAACTTGCTCCATGAACCTAACCTGTTCAGGAGCAGGTTTCATTCGGTCGACTCAGAGTTTCTGTCGGTCTCCTCCCCCTTTTTTTAAGTTGAAGCGGTATTTCTCGCCTTAGACTTACGTTTCGACCCACCTATTTTAATGCTCATTTTGGAGTTGCGCATAAAATGATTGATGGAAACGTCATGATGCACATAACTTCGAAAATACTTCTGTTTTTAAATTCTGTTTTTACTGTTGATATTTGGCACCCGTTAAATCAGGAAGTGGCAATTTTGTTCTCTTTGACTGGAAACGCTGCATTATTCGCACATTTGTGTGTTATTCCAGTTTTGAACATAAATGTAATTGATATATTTGGATGGAAACATTGCTATTGCCTACATTTCAGTCACACAAAGAACAGTCACGTACAAGAATGACTTGTCCTTTTATAATAAACAATTTGCTTAAATTTACTGACCTTCAACAGGGACATGTACTGTTACTAGATTAATGGGATTATTTCTCATTCTAAAAACTATTTTGTTAGTTCTGCTTACATTCTAAATGTCATATCAACCTCTATCACTTAAATAATAAATAGACAGACACACGAGTGCACTTTTAAATATATTAAAATAGATCAACGTGTATAAAAGTGGAAACGTGTGTAAAAATTGCGGTGTGCACGAATTCAGAGTTGGTTTACTCAAAGTTGATTGAGCCAACTTAGATCAGCTGTTCTGAAACCGAAAACTCTTGAGTTTTTAATCTCTTGGTAAATCAACTCAGAGTTCAAGTTTAAACTCCGAGTTGTTTGAACCTTCTTACTGAAACTGGCCCCAGGTTTTAACATGCACACAGGCAAACACAGTTTGGAGTGTTTCCCTCCAGAAGTTAAAATGGATAACATTGTATTGTTTAAAAAAAAAAAAAAAAAGAGTTCTGGATGTTCCTCAAAGGGGTAGTTTCATTTACTTATGCCATCATTTACTTATCCTCCACTTTTTAGAAGAAATGATAAAGAAAACATCCATTGAGATTTTTTTCCTTTTAATGTGGATGTAAGTATCCAATAAGCTTTTTGTGTTTAACAAAAGAACAAAATTCAAGCATAAGATCACAAGTTTGTAATGTTGCAGATTTTTTCCAAAATGGTTCTTACCTGTGATTGTCCAACATTTTCACTGACTGCATGAAGGAGAGATTTCTTGACTAAACCAAGATATGCTGCGCAGCAGACCCAAAATTTGAGAATTTTTGAGCTCTCGGTTTATCAAATGCAAAAGTATCTTTCTGGTGAACTCGGCATGCCTTGCTCAACCCCACATTAAAAATTCAACATGGCTGCTACTTACAAGAAAAAGCCAGTCTTGTTTTTGAAGAAAGCCATAAATTTAAAATTATTTTGAAACCTTCAACTATAACGTGCAGCTCTGCACCTGAACATGTTGCAGTAGTGTATGTGAGGGTTTTCCTTTACATTATTTGGTGTAATATTAACACTGCTACAGCCAACCTAGGTGAACTCAAATTACGCACTGTGATGCTTTGTGTAAATTACTGTTGTAACTTCAGTTAAACTGTAAACAATCTACAACTAACAAACTAACAAAGGGTAAAAAGAGTATTATTTTCCTGTTCATCCATCAAATTTTTAAAGGGAAAATTTTTGAATTGTCTAACAAAAATTAAAAACTTTCAGCAGACAATGAGTAACTGCTAAAAGTCCTTTTTAAAACTGTATGACTACTTTTTGGCTGGTGCGTCAACCTTCACCACATGAGATTTTTTTGTTCTTTTTTTCATCTTTTTTTCATCTCAAATGTAAAACAAGCAATCATATTGTATGCGTTTTCAACCACCCCTAGATGTGGTCAAAAGTGGACACGCTTGCTTGTAATGGGACGACAATGCATCCTAATTGTAAATAGGTATAAATAGAGCCTCAAACAACTTGAACCGGTCGACTATTTCACTACTGTATTTCAATCAGTTGAGGAGCTGACTGTATTTATAAAAGATTACATAGAATACTACTTTCTGTTAATCTTGCCTGTGATTTATACATATTACGGTGCACCATTATGGATTTTAGAAAACTACTTGGTCACACTTTATTTTGATGTCCGTTTGTTGAATTTAGGTTACATTGCATTTACATGCCAACTAATTCTCATGAGGTTATAAGTAAACTGTTAGGTTAGGGTTAAGGTAGGGTTGCAAGGTTTCTTATAGTCAGTTAAATGTCTGTTGATGGAGCAGTATCAACAGATATTAAGCAGACCGTCTACTAATACTCAGTTGGACCATCAAAATAAAGTGTTACTAACTACTTTCCATGCGTTGTGTAACAAAGCTCTAAATCAGTGATAATGTCCAGCTGAGGTTTAAAGCGCACTGTATAATATATTTATATGTATATATTATAATCATCCTTAATTCGAATCTGTCTGTACAAAACATGGCCCACCCATTTGTTGTGTAGGCAGACCCAAAAAAAACCTGAACCCCCTCTTTCCAACACTGTAGTGCGTTGTAGGGGATGAGATTGCATCGTGAAAATGTTCTGCACTGTGAGGGAAAACCATTTTTACTGCATAAAGACGATCATGTGAGGAAATAAATTGTTGAAGGTATCTTTCACAACAATACAACAGTATAGCCTCAACCTTTTTCTTTCATTTTGCTGATGAATGCTACACCAAGCTACCCTACAGCGCGATAGCCACTGGTTATTTGTTATTAAATGAAGGATCAATATCAAAGACTATTGATGTACATGGAACTTATTTGGACCAGCTTCTGTTGCATGCAAATATGTATTTAAATATCTGAGTTGTTCACATCATGCAGCATGTAGCTCCGGTTAACGGGCTAAGTCTAAAAACTTTTGCTATTGTGGCAGACAATACTAAACATATGTTGTTGTTATTACTTGGATTCATGTTGTAAAACAGAGTAATATCGTCACCTTAGAATTATAAGGTTCTATCTGACATTTTTGTCAAAAATGAGTTAACATATTATTAAATGACAAATTATTTACATTATAAGATGTTTTTTTTTCTAAGTTGTTTACATTTTAGGACTTTTTATTTAAAAACAAATGTTACACACATAATGTTATCTATATGGAATGCAAAAACTTATAAATGTAAAAATCTTATAATTTCAAGTTGACGATATGCTGTGTACAAACAAGTGTTGCACCGTTTACTGGTACTATGGTAGTACTGCGATACTATGGCTCCAAAATACTGGTGGTGCTACTGTAGTTTGTAAATGGTTGTATCATCATTAAATGTTCTACAATAATTATGTTGCATGTAAAAAAATCACTAAAATACAAATTTGTGCCAACAAATACAAAATAGACCCCTATTTTATTTTGATATTAACAAATGCGTGGAGCCTTTTCAGACCTTAAAACTGTGTAGAATTCATGCCTTTTATGGTATTGCTGATTTTCCGACACTTCAGTTTGAACACATATCTTAATCGGTTAATTTCTATTCCTGTCAATAAAATTTAGTAGCTACAACGGCCGTAACAATCTCTTAAAAAAAAGCCAAAATATCAACACGAAACTATGAAACAATCGTTGAACACTACCGGTAGCCTAATTTTGTTGGGGGAAAAAAATTGTAACAAATTTCATTTGGCATCCTTTGTTTGTTAATTTTTATGTATTTTTTGTTGGTTAGTTACCTAGAAATTAAATACAAATAACGAATAACAATTAAGGTGAAGTGACATGTGTCAAGACAAATGTCGATATTTTTCCACAGCCAAAACACAAAACGGTTTTGTTGGATAAAAGTGAAATATTCAAAGTTTCAAATAATATCTTATTGTTAACTGTATGACCAAAAAAACTAGAATTGCATATTTTAAAGGGACGGTCTAGAGTGTAATTTTAAGGCAAAATTCAAAGCAATGTGTGCTCCTGCTTTACTTGTGGAAAATCACATAATTTTTTTTTTTATAGATTTTACTTTGATTATATACAGCTACTCCGCTTGCATGAAAACAACATATTTCCTAATTCCTCTGAAAGGCCCGCCCTCAAGAGATTAATCAGCTAACAATGTGCTGTGATTCGCAGATCAGCTCCACGTCACCAGTAAAGCGTCACTCCTTCACAAGCACGCGCTTGATTCTGCTGTGTAAATAGTGTCGGCCAGAGTAGCTGTTAGCTGTATCTGTTGCCTTAATCAGACAGAAAAGCTGTTTCCATCCAAAAATGCGAATGAACTTTATGCCCAAAACTGGATTATCGCATTAAAGACGTGCGAACAAAGCAGAGTTTCCATCCAACGAGTCAAATTGAACAAAATCGTCACTTCCTGATTGCTGGCGCCAAATATCAACAGTAAAAACTGAATTTGCTGCAATAGGAGAAGCTGCGTCGATCTGTTCATCTAATTAAATGACTTGCACCTCAGAAAGCAATCCTGACATGCAGTGAACGCGCGGTTGCGTTTGAAGGTGTCAGACGCGGAGCACAGATGCTCTTTATTCTGGAAGTCATTAATAATATAATAACACTAATACTGAAATGGTCAAGGCGTTTTATAAAGACCAAAAAACATTTCAATTGTTTTACAGTGTGCTCAGCCTGATGGTTTATCCATTCACACACATTTTTATCATCACATTATCTCTTTAAACAAAATCACATGACCTTTTTTAATACGCATGCTGGAATTTGTTCCGTAAAAGTGTTTCCATCGTAGTTTATGCGCATCTTTTCTTACCGAATAAAAAGTTGATCCTACTCAGTTATGTGCATAAGTTTTTTATGCGCATTTTCAAAATTTATGCGCATCATGACATTTCCATCACCCGTTTTTTTAATGCGCATATGCAAAATGCGCATAAAAATAGGTGGATGGAAACATAGCTAATGTCTCCCTTTACATTAAACTTTGAGCATATTACATTTAGAGCTGTTGTTTATGTTCACACAGCTACATTACACATCAACAAAAGTTTAAAATATGACATCATAGTGGACCACCCCTTTGAACTCACTGTTAATAAAAAGCATCTGCTGAAACCCTGCGTCTGTCCCCACGAGTCTGACCGCAATGTGCTTTATTTAAAATAAGAGTCATGTATGTTTGAGCCAGCCTGTCAGATAAAAATGATTAAAACATCAAAATATTTTCAGAAAGCAATCCACCCGCAGTTAAAGTTTATTTTTTAATAGCAGACCCACAAATCAACAGCAGCACCTGGGGATCTCAGTTATATACTGGCATCTATTCTTCTGAATCAAGTGAAATGATACATTTTGTTGAAGACTGCATTTGTATTTAATAACGTGGCATCATTAGGCTGTTAAAATCAGCATGTGTTTTATATATCTGTTTTTGAACACTTCAGGTGACTGAATGATTAATATGGCATTAATAAAATAAGCTGTGGGTGTAAATAGCGAGTTTATTTTTAAAGCAATGAGCTGCATATGCAATTTGACATCCTCAGTGGTTAAACTTGTGCTAAATTATTATTTTATTTATGGAATAACTTACTTTAAATTACTTTATGGAAAAAGTAGATCTTACTTGTCATTATGAGTGTGCTTAAAATTAAACATTGAACTGTTTTAGATTAGCAGGCACAACTACACAGAAATTTAGTTCATTCAAAAAAGTATTTGCAGCTGGTTGTCTTAAATCTTTAAGTAGATATTCATTTAGAACTTAATTTAAATCTTACATATGTACTTCTCAAAGATTTATCAAACTTTTTAAAACTTTATTTAACAAAGGGATGGTTATGCAGGCAAGGGTCAACAGCAGTAAACAGTAACAACTGGGGTGATCCAAGGCATAATCTAATTGAGCAGGCAAAGGCCATGACACGCAGCAAACAAACAATAAACCAGAAGACGGTCCAAAGTCAAAATGAAAACCAGGAACAAGGTAATTATTCATGATAAGCTTCAGGTGTGTGAGTGTGTAATCAAAGTTCATGAACATTAGGTCTGGTTTACGGGGTGTGTAGTCCGGTTTAGTGGCAGATGCGATGTGTAGTGGCCTCTAGTGTGTCTGGTGGGCACTCAACCTGATGACTTTGACAATTATCAAAATGTGTCAAATTGTCAAAGTAACAAGATTTCACTTGTAGAAACATATACTTGATTGTATATTTTAAGTGTTGCATATTGTGTTTTATCACGCTACTGTACTGTATACAGAATACAGGGGTGATGACTCCAGTATTTACTCATGGATACCAAGTTTTATTTTGCATTTCTGGATGAAAAATATATATATATTTTTTTGCAGCCGGTTGCTTTAAAATTTTAATTTTACAAAACTTTTTGTTGTTTACCATGTGGAATTATCGCTAAAAAAATATACATTTTAAGTCTCCTCAATTGAATTCTTTACTTTCATTGAACAAAAGTTCTAAACATGCAGTTAAATAGATTTTTTGAGCAAACTCAACACTGACCAAAAATGTAACAGACCTAGACATGAGGAAATGGGAGCCCTCGAGCTGCATGGTTATAAACCCTCACATGCACATCACACAGGGGCGGACTGGGACTTAAAATCAGCCCTGGCTGGCACTGTAGCCACACCAGCCCACATTACCACACCGACCACCATCTATCAACACACATATTCACTACTTATATTGGTGTACAGATGGTAAAATAATATAAACAGTACTCTATGTAATAGATATTTAAACATTTAATGTATGTGACTGAAACAAAAACAACTCATTTATAACAAATTTATACATACAGTGATTTCATTCATTTATTTCATGCCACAGTAAAATGAACTGCCAACTTACCCAGCATATGTTTTATGCAGCGGATGCCCTCTAAGCTGCAACCCATCACTGGGAGACCCTTATACGGACACATGCACTACGGACAATTAGGCCTACCCAATTCACGTATAGCACATGTGTTTGGACTTGTGAGAGAAACCGGGAGGAAACCCACGCGAACATGCAAACTCCATACAGAAACACCAACTGACCCAGCCGAGAGCATTTCAGTTAATTTTTCAGAGCAATTTTTTGCTTTCTCTGAGTTTTTCGGCACCGCCTTTCCTTTTTTACGGTCCATCTCTGACAATTATCTTGTGTTGCACTTACTGTTTGACATGTAAAAACAATAGATATAAAATGTATTAAAAAATAGCACACCGGCCCACATTTAAAAAATTGTCCGGCCCTTCTGGCATTTGCCAGAATTGCCAGATGGCCAGTCCGCCTCTGACATCACATCACCTGTGGGCCCAATACATGCTCTCGCGAGTAAGGTTATGTCTCATAGCACATGCATGCGATTAGTTCTCTTGCTCTCACACTGACAATTCTCTTCCTACTTACTAGCTATGTTCCACACATGCTCCCTGCAGTAGACCAATCACCACAGATAAGTGTCACACATAGAAGGGGTTTGGAAAATTAATCACTGAACAAATCGTATGGTAGTTTTAATGATCATTTAGTACAACCCCAAATCAGAAAATGTTGGGACAGTATGGAAAATGCAAATAAAAAAAAGATAGTAGTGATTTCTAAATTTACTTTCAATTGTATTTCATTTTGACATTATTTCATGTGTTCCTCATGATTTTTATTTTTAATTTTTTTTTAATCGGGTAATTTGGTCAAAAGATGTTTTAAAAGGTGATGTCAAAAGCTAGCTATGATTAAGTACAAAAACAGCATCCAAGATTAAAATCCAAGATTAAAATCTAGTCCTTTAGGACCAAAGATGGGCAGAGGATCACCAGTTTGCCAACAAATATGTGAGAAAATTATTGAAATGTTTAAAATGTTTAAAACAACACTTTAAAACACAAAATTATTGGAGTGTTTACCCTCCTGTTACCCTAAAATCTGCTAACACCTTTCATTCAGTGGGGTCAATTTGACCCCAGCAATTTAAAACCTCCAAAATAGGATTTTTTTTAAAAATGTTTGCCAAAAATTTAGTAGGTTATTGATGTCTTTGTTGACTACTTAACAACACTAAAATAATACCCCCACTTTCCCCACCCCCCACTTACTGCCCCTGATACATACAGATTACCTATTGCATTACTATAGACAAGTTTATAAATCAGCAAAAAAAATCGCATATAACATATGAAAATAATAACAATTCCTTGCTATTTCTTTTAGCAAGGACTGGAACAAAATTATCACAATTATGTATGGGCTCAATTTGACACCAAGAAAAAAATGCTTTGCTTGGGATGTATTGTCTAAAGGCACAGCGGCGGCGAAATGGAACCAGACATTCATCCACTATGACTTTGGGGCCTGGATTGTAAAGAGAGGGCAATCGCTGGACCCACTTATCCCATCCATATTGCTGCGAGTTTGTCTTGCTCTTGTCTGCCCTTCCTTGTTTCCTTGCCATCAAAGTGAATGATATGGGAGAAAACATGGGATGTCTTTAGAGACATGGTGGCTGAAAATATTGACCTTACTGTGTCAGCATTCCAAAGGCTTGCTTTTGCTTCTCCTTTTGAACTTGTAAACTTCTGCCAAAATGAGCAACCCAATGTAGGCTTGCAAATCAGTCACATCAAAGTTTTTCCAGCTGTCCCCATAGACCCTCCTCCCCTCTTAGTTTGTCATTTCAAGTATATAGTGTTTAATTGATGGTGTAATGAAAAGCTGAAATGCTAATTTTATGTCTTGAACATGACTGACAGCATATCTGGTGGGCCCTGGAACAATTTTGCAGTCTACGCTGTTGTTAAAGTGGTGAGCGGGACCATACTAATTTTCCATTTTTGGCCAGTACACAACAGAAGAGTCAACACTAGGAGTGTAATTTTCATCTGAGGAGGGTGCCTCATAATCAGGGTCCTCCTCAAGATTTTCCTGTCCCAGACACATTCTACTTTATGTCACTTTCAAAGTCAAAAACTTGTGACAAAATCTCTGACAGAAAACCTTTTCTTGGAGGCCATTTTCAATTGAGAGAGCTTAAAGAGAGAGCCCACAGAGCACAAACAGAAATCGTTTAGGAAGATTCATGTGCAAGCTTTTATAGCTTTGCACCTACCGTGTACACCATTTGAATTATGTTTTCCCTTTCCACAAAAAAACATGTGAAATTTCAAACACCTTGCAAGATGCCCCCGACCGCCCTAAATATCCAAGTTATCATGATAATTAGGATTCCTACTACTACTTGTGAACTGTCAGTGATATTTGCAATTTTAGTATGGTTGTGTTATTTTTAAATTTTTTGTTATACTTAACATATTAAAAAATTGTGTATATTATAAAATCATAGCGTGTTATAGTGACGTCAATATCACCCAAAACAAATATGTGTAATTTTTTTATTTATTATTATTTCTTATGTGTTATACAGCAAAAAGACCCTGGGGTCAAATTGACCCCAAGGAACACAGATGTTACAAAATATGTACTCGGCATTGAAAAAATAATATTATGTTAATTTTATGTTTAACAAGTTTTCCCTAATAAATTAGGAAAAGTCATTCAATATGAAGCCAAAAAAAAAAAAAAAAACGCAAACCATATTGCACAAGTTAAACTTTGAATGGGGTCAAATTAACCCCAAGGTTATTAGGATGGTTAAAAATGTTTAAAACATTTGGATATTTCACCCTCAACAGTGCATAACATTAAGATTCAGGGAATCTGGAGATGTTTCAGTGCATATTAGGACAAGGGCGCAGCCTACAGTAGGCTTAATTACTGTTATCTCCAAACCATTAGGCGGCACTGCATCAAGAATTGTTATTCCTCTGTAAGCGATATTAACACATGGGTTCAAACCTTTGTCAAGTACCACAAAAACAAGCTAAAACTTGCCCTAAAACTTGTGCTAAAACAAGCCCTATGTTAACAGTGTCCAGAAGTGTCATCGACAGTGGATATGTGTACTGTGGTCAGATGAATCAGTATTTCATGTATTTTTTGTAAGTATTGGATACCATATGCTCCAGACTAAAGAAGAAAAGATCATCCAGACTGTTATCAGCAACAAATCCAAAAGCCAGGGTCTGTCAGGGTCAAGTGCCCTATGCAAAGGTAACGTCTGTGATGCTGCCATTTATGCTGAAAAATACATAGAGATGCACAATATGCTGCCTTCAAGAAGACATCTTTTCCAAGGACGCTCATGCATATTTCAACATGCAACCAATGCAGAACCACATTCTGCACACATTACAAAGTCCTGTGGAGGAAGAGGATACACGTACTTGACTGGCAGTTCTGACCTGTCTTTAATAAAGTATGTGTGGCGCATTCTGAAGTGCAAAATGTGACAGTAAAGACCCTTTACTGTTGCCCACCTTAAGACTTGTTTGCATGAAGAATGGGGCAAAATTAAACCTGAAACACTTCATCACTTATTGTCTTCAGTCCCTATACATCTTTTAACTGTTGTGAAAAGGAATGACAACAATACAAAGTGGTAAATGCCTTACTTTTCAAACTTTTTTTGATATGTTTTGCAAGAAAAATCATGAGGAGCACATTAAATAATATTAGTTCTATTGTCTGCTATGAAATACAAGTCAAAGTAAAGAAATCAGTCCTTTTTTATTAGCATTTTTCATACTGTCCTTTTTCTGACAGTAGTCAAGTGTTTTGTAACTTTGCATGTATATCAGCCTCTTGTGGGGACTCCCAAAGTCAAATTGTTACAATTAATAATCTATTATAGGGGAAAGTAGGGAATTGTTGCTTTATTTGCAGCTGTACTCCATGAAACACCATACCTTTGCTATTCATAAGTGCCATCTACAGGTAGGGAATGAGAATGTGTCTTGTTCAGCTTGTCTGCTGTTTCCTTCTGATGTTATTTATAGTGTGGATCAATATATTCATAAAATTTAAGGCAGGCCATTCTGTTTTTACTTTAAATGTTGAAATTATATAGCTTAATTTAAATTAAACATTCTTCAAAAAAACTGCATTCAGCAAAATAGCCTAATAAAAGGACACATTTTCATGAGATGTAGGCTTCATTCCTATTTTATTAAAACTAATTCTTGAGAAAATTACATTGTGAATCATGAGTTCAGTGAATTGTTACATCCCTACTGTTTACCAGCAGCTATCATTTACTATGCTGTTCAGATGTGACTAGCTCACTTTTTAGAAGGAATGGATATTTAAGCAAGGCTGCATTAAATAGATTAAAATAACTGCTGTCCTGCTTCTAAACCAAGGTCAGTCATCTTAGGAGCTCTTACTTTAACCAACTATCCACCCCTAATGGATTTAGCTCTATCGGAAAGATTTTGGAGTGGAGTGCTTGCCATCCTACTATAATTTAATTTAGGTCATGTATCAGCTATTCTTGCCCCCTGGACCTTTCATCCAGCAAAATCCAAGGCTTCAAAGCCACACGTCATTCTCAGCATTCCAGACAACTTTTAATCAACAGCCTAATTAAGCACTCTCTGCTTCTGCATTCTGCTTGCTTTAATATCATGCTCTGCCCTTTTCACCTCCATATATTACTTGAAGTATTTTAACTAAAAATTAAGGCATAATGACACTATGCCAAGTTTTACAACATTCGAGGGTCAGTAAAGGACAATCTCCCAAGAAAAGTTTCAAGCTGTATAGGTTTTTGAGATGCATAATTTATCTTTTATTTCATAAATCAAATTGTTCATTGGCAGTGTAACATGGTATTTATTTTATTTATTATTATTTCTTATGTGTTATACAGCAAAAAGACCCTGGGGTCAAATTGACCCCAAGGAACACAGATGTTACAAAATATGTACTCGGCATTGAAAAAATAATATTATGTTAATTTTATGTTTAACAAGTTTTCCCTAATGAATTAGGAAAAGTCATTCAATATGAAGCCAAAAAAAAAAAAAAAACGCAAACCATATTGCACAAGTTAAACTTTGAATGGGGTCAAATTAACCCCAAGGTTATTAGGATGGTTAAAAATGTTTAAAACTTTTGGATATTTCACCCTCAACAGTGCATAACATTAAGATTCAGGGAATCTGGAGATGTTTCAGTGCGTATTAGTTCTAGCATATCAAATTGTTCATTGGCAGTGTAACATGACAGATTATAAAAATACATCTCAGTTCATTTAAAGTATAAAGTGACTGTCTATGGTAAGGATGCACCATAACATTTTTATATAAGTATAGGGCAAAATTCTGAATATACGCCTGATACAGATGCAACTATTCGAAACTACTGCCAGTTTTTAAATATATTAAAAACTTTTTAGATACACAAATCTAAATAATATCTCTTCTGTATCACACAATCTGCTAAATACAGACTTTTCAATTAAAAAGAAAGACAATATACTGTGTATATAATGTATGTGGATTTGTGCATCCTTGTCTTTTAAATTTCAGCAACTTTGTACATGAAAAGCAGCCAATAACACTCTCTACTCCAGTGTTGTCCACTAATAAACAGTTGAAAATGTAACAGGATTAAGAAACAGCTTAAAGTAAAAGTAATGCATACTTTAGAAAACAATTTTGCCCTACACTGATTATTTATAATAATGAGAGCAAATAAGTTTTTATAGAGTTTTGTCATGTTGATTATCTTAACCAAATGCAACACTCAGTTTGATTTGTGACATCAGTACTCTGACATCAGTCCTCTATCTTTTGCTTTTTTTCTTTGATTTATCAGAAAGAGAATGGTCTTACTTTGTTCCTTCTTCTTATCTTCTTATCTTTTTTCTTTAACAAACCAAAAGCAATAATGGTTTTTGATTTTTGGTTTTCAGCCAAAAATTACTTAGCAATTTATAGAAGGCAGTACGATATTGGAAAAATCTGACATTGCAATAATTTGTTTTGTTGCGATATATATTGTGACATGAACTATGTAATTTCACCATGTAATTTGAATAGCTCTATTTGGAAAAATTCCACTCAGTTAAATCGACTGGGATGATCAAGGCCCAATCCCAATTCTATTTTTGCTCCCCTACCCCTCCCCTTGGCGCTTGAATCAGAGTGTGAAGGGGAAGGTTTAAAAATGTTACCCCTAAGAAATTGGACAGCTCTACCACCATGCACACGTCATCATATGTCATCACAATCTCTTGCTTCATATGAGATTGACGATTGAGACTAGTTGTTCTATTAGTTATAGTTACAAGAAAACAACATTAACATTAAAGCAGGCACTGTAAAAAGCTCATTCCCAGCCACTAGTCTTTTCTGACAGTGTATTCTAGTGTCATCGAGTGACAGATGTGAAAGTATGTTGTGGGACTGTTATTCAGTAGTTATTATATGGATTAAAGATAGTGAATCATAGCGTTTTTGTCATTTTAGCGTTTTTTTTTTTTTTTTTTTTAAGGATGATATAACAAGAATGCGGTCATCAATGTATTAAAACATATGCTTGTTTGTTGTCAAATTCATAAAAAATACTAATTTTGCATCTCCTTACTTCCATGTGCAGCCATGCTGCCGCTGAAGATGGTGTATTCTGGGAAATTTTTGTACCCCTTAGTTTCGAGTGTGGTCCTGAAAAATCTCAGTTTCAAGGGGTATCTAGCCCTTTCCCTTAGCCCTATGTCTTCAAGCTAAAGATAATTGGGGAGGGGGAAGGGCTAAGGGGTAGAATTTGAATCGGGCCCAAGTCTTGTATGTGGTGCATATGCATATAAATATAATAAATTAAAAGCATAAATACGATGAAGGGAAAATAAATGAAATAAACAGTGGTTATTGGATTTTTAAGGGAGTCTAAGGGTGCACTCGCACTATGCTACACACTATGCTTTGAGAAGTGTGAGTGATCTGATCTCGGCCCAGGCCATCCCAAATGACTAAAACGATATAACTAAAGAAATCGCCACTGTTCTGAGAGAGAGCGCTTCTTAAACTAAACAGTGCATCTTTGATGATGTAAGCGTGCTCAGACCCGAATGTAATGTGATTGCAGGTCATCGGGGGAGACGGGAGGGGGGAGGACAATCGTGTTTTGACCCGGTTTTAGGCAACTGTAAATAGTGTGAGTACGCCCTAAGAGTATTCAAGTACAGAAATGTAACATTCAAACATAAAAAACCAGGGTTATTATTATTTAACGAATTTAAAATGTGTACAATACATAAATAAAATATTAATCTAAAATAAAAATAAATAAATCATCTAATCCTGCAATGTGACTATTGCGGTTAAACACATTGTGATATAGATGCTAATATATATTTTTCAGCCCTGGATGCTACAGTGCCAGAGCAAAAGATATTATACCAGTACAGATGTGAGTTTGCAGTCTCCTTGCAGTTGATTGTGCAAGGAATAATTGATGATGTACCATTGAATTATTAAAAAAGCACGAGGTGGTCATTGTGCAGCAACTGAATGCCACCTTATGTTTGCATTACTATTCAAAAATGTATTGTCCTTGTCTATTCATTACTGTAGTTCTTAAGACATTTTGCAGTATTTTCATTTTATATTAAGTAGTAGTAATAAATAAATGAGTGATGTAGTGACACAGTAGATAGTGCTGTCGCCTCACAGCAAGAAGGTTGCTGGTTCGAGCCTCGGCTGGGTCAGTTGGCATTTCTGTGTGGGTAAGCTACAACTGTCCGTAGTGTATGTGTGTAAATGAGAGTGTGTGAGTGTTTCCCAGTGATGGGTTGCGGCTGGAAGAGCATTCCACTGTGGCGACCCCAGATTAATAAAGGGACTAAGCTGAAAAGAAAATGAATGAATGATAAATAAATAGTAAATAAATAAAATAATAATAATTGAAGACGATGATAATAATGATGTTCTGTTGAAAACTTGGAGAGGCAGAGATGCTTTCAGTTTTGCTGCTTGTGACAAACAGAATATTTTTTTTATTTAAAGAGGAGAAATAACAGCCTAAACTTGTCCTGTGGATAATAGCATTTGCTTCTGTTGTGAATATCCCAAACTCCCAAGAGTCTTTTTGGTTGGCCTAGAAATCCTGCCTAATTACTGTATCAGCCTCCTTGTCTGCAGGACAGGATTTGATATTTTTTCTTGGGTTCTGTTTCTGAAGCTCTTACTTCAGGGAATATGTTTTTCCTGCAAGGGCCTCTTGTGATTATTGGTGCTTCCCCCATACATCTCCAAAGGCAGCACTCTTTTTTTTTTTGCTGTATATTTGAGATATATTTTTTAATTATTTAATGCCCTACTTTCTTAGTTTCATAGGAGTTGATTTTGCATTCATTAAAGTTAAAGTACAGGCCACCTGCAAATAAGAGGAATCCTTTTACATACATAAAAGGACTACATACTCTTTCTTTGCTCACTCTCATGTAGGTAAAATTCATGGACCCTATTTATTAACTTTCAAGACTTTTATTTCCTCTGTGCAATTCAACCAAATATCTTTAAGGAGGAATTATTGAATATAAGATCCAAATAGGCACTCATGTACGTGTAAACGGATTGATCAAGGTGGATGGACGGGTGTCTGCTCTTGCAGTGTTTCGTCAGTGTTTTGACAACACTGGTCAGTTCATTTTTTTTTAATTAGCACAGATTCTATATCTTGTGTACAAGAACTTGAGTCTATAGCAAACTGATCATCCTATGGTTTTCAGCAAAACAGAAAAAAAGTTGATTCTTTAAAGAAGACTTTGGTATTATATTTTGTACATATTGTTCATATGGCTTTAATTGGAAATAAACGGGCACATAAAGCAGCTAATATTCAATGCATCACTTTAATTTTATGCATGTTAACATGATGGTGTTTACTGTTTAGTACACTGTAGGGTTGTAACAATATACCGGTATGAAGGTCTACCACGATTTGAACGTGCACGATTATCATACCATGAACAATTGCATATCAACGGTTTTAACCCTTAAAGACCGAGACAGCCGCCCGCGGCTAAAAATAAGTATTGCTCTTAAATGTTTAATAACTTTTGATCCGCTGATCCGATTCATACAATTCAAAGATTGACATAAAGAAGAGAATCTCAGCTTTCCAGTGCTGTATCACATAACATTCACAGACTTTCAGAGGCTCCGGAATCAGTGCGGTTACGTCATCAAAATGTGACAACGTTGATTTGACAAAGAAACGCTCGTCACTGTGTCTCCGGACAAACCAGACATGATACATTGATGCACTGTCCCTCCTCCATGCCCAGATTGGTTCAAACTCGCTATATCACAACCAATAAGCATAGGTTTCACTTTTGTTTGTGGACCAACAGTGAGCTTTTTGAACAACACGGAATGAGAGATAGGCATACATTTCTGCGCGGCTACATAAAACGCAAAAAAAAAAAAAGTTTTGCATGAAATAATTCTCATACTAAGTACTTTTGCATGCACAGCAGCACAGAAACATGACAAAACAGTGACACAGCAAAGACAAACTGCTGCTCTTGCTGTTTTCAAAAGACACAAATGAAGGTGCAGCTGTTTGTCTGCATTGCATACAACCACATCCAAATCCATATCCACAGACAACCATATCCATGCTGGCACATAAAACCTAAGGATGTTCCATATTGAATCTAGTTTCGTTATGTAACTATTTATAGTATAGTAAATATTTATATATTTTATTATTTGTTCATTGTACAAGTGGACACATTCTCTCACCTCAGCGGTCAAGATTAAGTCCTAAAAATCTCAACATGCTTACATTTCTTCATCACAACCTAGACTGAAAAAAACAACGCTTTAAATACATGTTTACAGCCATAAACTTGGTATTGCACTTTTGGTCTCCCATTTATCCTGCTTATAAGGAAGGACAGTTTAAGTTTATTTTTGTCTAATCTTAAAAGACCTTGCTTGTTTATTCCTTCTAATTTAATTTATTAAAATGGGAGATTTTTAAGTTTATTTTTATAAAAGACTTCTATAGTTCTATTAAAATGGTTCTTTCAAAAGTTTGTTGAAATAAAACCTTTGTTCAGTCAGAAAACGTGTTCTTATTCTTTTCAGGGTCTTTGCTATGAGAATTACTATTTAATACCGTATACCGCGAAACCGTCAAACCGTGGTATTGTTTTAGACGATTATCATACCGTAAAAAATTCATACCGTTACAACCCTAGTACACTGTAAAAAATGCAGAGTTCCACACAATTCATTCATGTTGTCCCAACATATTGTTAACTTTTTGCGACCCCGGGGGTGATTATGTTATATTAAAGACACAGCAATAGTGTCAGACATTGATTTTATGGCACCAGGTTTAAACTTTCTGGTACCTTTACGGCACTCACATACACTGAAAATAAATACAGATCAAAACTGAACATGTAGGATGGTCACCGAGTAGCGTTCTCCAAAAATAAACAATGAATGGAGTAGGGCCTATTAGTATGTGTGCACTGTTGTGTGCAAGGTTTATATATTTATAACCACTTGAGAGGATATTGGGGGTAGGAAGTCACTGGCTTTGTTATTTTGAGGGTCACAGGCTAAAAAGTTTGAGAACTCCTGGTATAAATGGCATTGAGCAGTTTCTATTTATTAGTATGTTTCTCTGCTTGGGGGGAAAAACATGTTTGTATAACTTTCTCATCCCCACATGCTTATGGTTGTGTTTTTGCTTGTTTTACAAAGGTATGTGTACATGTTAGTACTTCAAAACATTGTTGCGTAACTCTATGAATAAATGAAACATGGTAGTTTACCAATAATATGAAAAACTTTTATTGTTTTTACTTTTAACGGTACATTTCTGTAAGCCACAGTCAGGTTAAATTTTGTGGGGTTTTTATAGTGTTCATTCGAAAGTAGCAGAAAGTAAAATTTCTGTGTGAACATAAACAACATCTCTGAATGTAAAAAGTTCTAAGTTCAATGCAAAGGGAGACCTTGGTTTTTACAGAGTTAGCAAAGTCTACAATGAACGAGTTTTGGGGACTACAAAAAATACTTCCGGCCCTTGTGAGATCACAAAGGTTCTTTCACTGCACGCACACACACTGCACCGCTAAGGGCCGTGGCCAGAGGCGCTGTAGCGCTATAGCAGATAGAGCTAAAATGTGTCCAAACACTACTGTTTCCACAGAGCTTCGTCTGTTTCTGTATTTGGGCTTGCAAAGGACACGACACAAAGACAGAAGTGCCTTTAGTTCAATATTAATTATGTTCCAGAAAATTATAAAATACATAGCAAGCATGATTTGACAAAATAGCTCCAGAATCTCTCCCAGCTCAGTGCTGGATTCGGTTAAAATAACCTCAAAGCAGAAGCTGTGAACTACCTGTAAGTGTTTTTATTTGTTAAAATTGATCATGACATGTACAGTGTCTAGCTTTAACGGTATGCTGTAGCAACAATGTAAACAATGGGAAATGCTGTTTTGCACTGCTAACGATTTAGCTACAAATTAATATTTATCAGTCAAACTGCTGTAAATACACACATACACACACACACACACACACACACACACACACACACACACACACACACACACACACACACACATAGACACACACAATGACAAACTCATTTTCATTTGTTATAGACACTTGTCAGATTTTATTTTAGAGAGCAGGCAGGAGTTTGACTCTTTACACAGCAGAAAAGCACGTGCTTGTACGGGCGTAACGTGGAGCCGATCTGCGTATTGCAGCACATTATGACGATGACCAATCAGAGTAACTTAAGGCTGGGCCTTTCAGAGGAACTAGGACATATATCAGTCGTTTTTATGTTAACAGAATAGCTGTTATAATCAAAGTGAATTATATGAAAAAATAACATGATTTCCTTCATGTGAAACATGAGCTCACATTGTTTGGAATCTTATAAACACAATCAAGCCTTAAAATTGCATTCTGGACCACCCCTTTAAAGTTACAGTAGTACGTTTGGCATCCAGTGGTTCTATTAATTGTAAATTAAATATTGAATATATGTATTACTAATGTTACACCATCAATGTATCCAATGTTGTTGACATGGCATTAAAACAAATAAATTGATTAAATATTTTCTCAGTAAAACACAAAAGTACACATATGAATAATATGAATAATACATTGGTCACACATGCTAATAATGACTGTATCAATTAGTATGAATAGATCATTATAAATTATCTTTATTAAAGATCAAGTGTGGCACAGAAATAAAAGAGATGGCAGATATTAAATAAAGGCATGTGGGTTGGTGAGTAAAGTTATGACCTCCAAGTGGCATGACCCAACTTTGTACTGTACATGTTGCCTCTTTCAAAGGAAAAGGATTGATGGGTGATTGTAAATTGTGTCTCTGATGATTCATTGAGTTGAACTAAGAATTATTACCCAACAATTAAAAAAAAATCACTTTATGCCCTAGTAAAGTACTGTTGATTAAACATTTTAGAATAGTTATGGTTAAAAAGAATTGACATGTTTGGATAATTATTTTTGACTACTTTTTACTATTGTATAAAGATGTTTTCCGTTTTTATACATTCAGTATAAACCACTCTCTCACCAGTCTTGCTTTGTGTATTGATGCATTAGCATTCCGATACACTGCACCAATACAATGTTTGAGCCTTTGGATGCACATGGTCCTCCAGAATGGTTTGGTAGTCCTTGAGAGGGATGCAGCCTTCTAGACAGATGAGTTCCAACAGTTTGTCCTCTTTTCAATGCTGATCTGTCACCTTTAATGCAGTGTGCATCACAATATTTTAAGTAAAACTGTGCTTCTCTGCTCTTACTATATAGTGTGTGTGTGTGTGTGTGTGTGTGTGTGTGTGTGTGTGTGTGTGTGTGTGTGTGTGTGTGTGTGTGTTTCTTAAGTATGCACCTGGAAATATTGTATTAAATTTACATTCATTTATGTAATTTACATATCATTTATCATTAATGGTGAAATTAATTAATTAAGATTCGAATTGAGGAATTTAATAAAAAATGAATCGATACCCAGGCCTAATTCACTGGGTTATCTTGGCACACATTCTCCTGCTATTGTCGGTTCTTAATGACATTTAATTCTGCCCACACACTAAATGACTTTGAAGGTCATTGGTTGCTGCTCTTTTCATATTATACATATGCATGTTGTCACGGTCATTTCCAGTCAAACCCATTTCAACTGCAGGACTTTAATTGCACACAGGTCTAGATTCTTAACCTGCTAAGCATCTTTCATAATATAATTCTATATATATTTTGATAATTTGCTTATATACATATGCATTAAATGCACCGCATACCCACTTTAGTGACTGTCCATGAATGATTTATAGAAACATTGATTTAATTCAAAACCAATATTTTATTTACCAACAATTTACCGGAAACAAAATACAGGGAAGAAAAAAAAACTGATACTGCAGTATTTTGTTTTTCAGCTATAAATATTGTGATATGAATATAATTTTACAAGAAGATTGAAATAACTCTGTTTGGGGAACAAATTCATTATTTTGTGTAATTCTGCATTAAAAAACAATAAACAAAATACAAGCATAATTTAAAACAATAGAACAAAGATAAAAATAAAAAAAAACTTTACGGCTTTTTAGAGATTTTAACAGTATTCAGTCAGCATTTGAAATTGATCAAAGCCTTTCATCATAGTTGTCCTAAAACTATTCAACAACATCCATCATTATCTTGACATTTTTATAACAAACCCTTTTTTTTAACCATTTTAAATGTTGGGTACTGTAGTCTTCATTGCATAAATAAATAAATGCAAATTATCTGTATTAATTTATTGGTTTAAATTAATCTGAAATCTTCCACAGTCACAAGTTTAAAAGGGCATCTATGATGCAAAATCAACTTTTGGAAGCTATTTGGACAGAACTGTGTGTAGGTATAATGTGTCCTCTAGAGGTTTGAACCTACACTGGTGTCACAGTTTGGTTATGATTATCATGCCATCGTTCAGTTCAAATCGAAATTACAGTGTATAATTTATGAATGTATTTAGATATTATTTTTAATACAATTTTGTTCTTTAATGTATGCAGTCAGATATGTCCTTTACTTTTAATTTGACCTGCTCAAAAAAACTCTTTATGAATGTATCAAACAAAACTAAAGTGCATGCACAGAACAACATGAGCAAATAATAGAAAAGGCTGTGATTGGCTCTAAGGGCACTTTGACACTGACACTGATATTAAACAGCTGCGGTGATCAGCTGATCCATTATAGATGGCGACACCGTGGAGAAAACCTGCTCTGCAGACATGCTCGTGTCTGGATCCACAAGCAATGTTATTGTTGTAACAGCTGAGAGAGGAGAGAAAACGTTACCTCACGAACACGCCAACAGGTCAAAAGGGCCACCATTGTTCGCATCTGCATCATGGTGCATCGAAGAAACAACTTATCTTGACCTGATGAGATTCCTGATGTTAAAATAGGATCTAAATCCCTGCCATTTGAGGCCCACCACAATGTGATGTAGAAGTGTGGTTTTGCCCACCCACCCAATTGACTGACAGCCGCATATTAACATGCCTCCATATTAACATGCATAATCATATTTACAAGACAGGACTTGCGCAAAGTAACTGGGAATTAAAAGGTCTGTTCAACTCTCTGTGATCAGCTGCACCTCAAGAATGAGTGCTCTGAGTCGTACAAACAGTAAGTTCTGTTCTGGCTTTGATAAAATAATAAATATTTTCTATGGGAGAACCAAAAAAAAGCTGGTAATATTTTCTCCAAAAATTGTGTTCTTGTTAATTTTCATTTAAACTAAAATATGAGTCTCATATGCTCAAGATAGGCATAAGATATTTTATATGTTTTATATTCCAGAATTTCACTATCTTAAAGGCCAGTACACACCAAAAAAAATTTTGGCAATTGAGCTTCATCAGTCACAACTGGTCAGGCTAGTTGGTTTGGTGTGTTCCACACGTTGCCTCTCGTCAGGAAAACATTGCTGCTCAGTGGGCCGATTTAGCGTGTAGAAATCTATAGCGCTTTTACAGCTTAACATAGAAGTTATAGTAAATTGAAATTGTACCAGTCCAGTTTTCACAGTTAAAGTTCAGTTTAGTTCAGTTCAGTGTGTTTCAATTTTCACTGCTGCAAGTCCAAACACTGTAGAGCAAATCCATCGATGCGCAACTCCACAAGTCCCATCGGCCGCCAGGCCATCAGATGAAGAGAACAATCTGAGATGGTTATTCAGCAACGAATCAGAGCAGGGGTGTGACATAGTGAAGTGATGTGGCAAGCAAACAATACACAAAGGAGGCAGCTGTAATTTCATTACATATCTCAAATATTAGCTAATGATGAATCCCTCTGTGAAAAGTGACAATTACTGTGATAATTAGGACTGTGCAATTAATCAAAAACCCGGTATCGATTTTTACTTCTAACGATAATGAAAAACCATTAATCGAGATAAACGATTATTCCTTCACATTGGCTACTACCCCCTTTACAGTTGTACAAATTTGTTGATCTGCAAAGCTCAGTTTCACGTGAAAATTACTAAAAGCATGTACTGTAATGTAATTTTTGCAGCACGGTAGGCGCATCATTCACTGATGAACGTCCAAATCATTCATATTTTTAAAAGCGCAAAAGAGCGCATGCTGTTGTCACACACATCTGGCGCCATCTTAATTTGAGCGCTTTAATGATCAAATACATGCACATTTGTGTATGAGCGCGGTGTTTAGTGATTATTCATATTAACCCTCATTTGTGTAATAAACAAACAAGTTGAGAATCAAAAGACATGTGAAAGAGAAACCATATCAGAGCCGCACTATTCTTAAAGTGACAGCCCGCAATATTCCTGCTGCTGCCTGTTATTATCATTAATCAAACAACAAAAGAAGAAAATCCCTCACTGCTCTTAACTGAAGGACTTTTGTAGCTAGTTTTTTTTTTCTTACAGTGAAGATGCTTAAAGCACAGTTAAAACATAACATATTTACTAACTCGTTTCTAATAACTGATTTCTTTTATCTTTGCTATGATGACTACATTATATTTTACTAGATATTTTTCAAGATACTAGTATTCAGCTTAAAGTGACATTCAAAGGTTTAATTAGTGTAATTAGGCAAGTCATTGTACAACAGTTGTTTCTTCTAAAGACAATCAAATATATATTGCTTAAAGGGGCTAATAATTTTTCTGTTAAACATCATTTGGTAAATATTTATATATTAAAATAATCACAAAAGGGCATATAATTTTGACTTTAACTGATAATCGTTTTAATTAATCATGATTACAATTATCACCAAAATAATCGTGATTTAGATTTTTTTCCATAATTTAGCAGCCCTAGTGATAATATACTAAACACTACTTTGCTTGCGCTTCGCACATCCGCATCAGAAGTTCCAGTTTCCTGTTGTGAACAAGAAAACAGACTACTGCCACCCACAGGTATGGAAAGACACTTCTTCACATGAGGGTACAGAATGCACACTATTGTTTCAGTTGGGTTTTGTCTGTTTGGTGTGTTCATGGGCAGCATTTTGGTCCAGACAGATTCAGACAGAAACGGAGGTGACAACACAGTTGGGATTTTTTTTGGCACTAATTGTTTGCCATTGACTTGGTGTGTCCGAGCCTTAAAGGTTGTCAATTATACAAAATCTTTAAGAGGCACAAAATCTTTTTCAGTTGCCTTTACCTTGTTCTATTGCCAGCTGTGGAATGGCCTACCAAACTCAGCTCCAAAAGATAAGTAAAACTTATTATGATTAACTGGGATTTGTCATAGCACTTTTGTTATTTGTCTTTTGTTGGTCTTATTGGTTTTATTGTTCTTCTAATTCGTATATAACTTTGAATAAAAATCTCTGCTAGTTTTATTTAAATGCAATGTAATGTAAATAAGGAATTGAGCTTAAATTGGTGCTGTCTAGTCTCGAGTCTAGAAGCTCTTTCCAGCTGCTCTCCTTTAGCCCTGAAAACAGCAAATCTGTTAATTATAGATATAAAGCTTATGTAGGCTAGCCTACTAGAAAGGATACACGCCAGACACGAGTTGAAAACTTTGGATTTAGGGGATATTATTAGTCTAATATGATTGGCCTGTATTGTTCACATAATACTATAATTATCAGTGAATTATAAGGTTCTGGTAAATATCACCCTGCCAGTGCACTTCATTTTTCAATTTTGTCTCATGAGAAGCTTTTCTTCCTTTGTTTTTTAAAAGTGTGATGTAGACTACACAAATTAGGTTATGTTAGCCAGATAATGTGATGTGCAGTGTGAGGCCTTCATCATGCTTACTTTTAAACCTTTCTATTCATGAAAGAATCCAGTAAAAAAAGATTAATAACTGTAGACAAAGAAAATAATAAAAAAGTAATAATAAACAAGTTCCTTATTATGCTTTTTTCAATATTATCAAAATAAATGTAAATAATTTGTTTGATCAGCTTTATAGGCTTACTGCATTACACTACCCAGCATAAACTGACAGTGCTTTCATTATCAAAATAATTATTTTAATGCTATCTAATGCCATATTTCAGATACATTTTTTCCTATTTCTATTTTCTGACACTTACTCCCCACTGATGAGAGAGCACACTTCTGAGTGGAATTTCACCATACAGTACAGGGAGCAGAGAAATGTAAATTTGCAACCATGTAGAGAGAGAAATGACTTGCTATCATGTAATAAAGATAAATGGCACAAGACCTTTTTTTTGCTTTATAAAAAACTAATTATAGACCAGTTCAAGGAACCTTAAATGACTTCTGTTGTGATATTGAGCTAAATTAAAATTTAAATAACTTGACTTTTAGTTGGACTTGTCACTTAATTTAAAATGGAAAACTTAAGTATGTGAAAGGTGCGATGTGAACAGACCCAGTGTACAATACTGATCACATATGAAAAATTCCTAGTATGACAACATGTACCATTAACACATACCAAACACTATCTTTTTGAAACTATTATTTTAAGTCTAAAATTCTATTATTTCATATGTTATATCGTGTATATACAGTTGAAGTCAGAATTATTAGCCTCCCTTTGAATTTTTCTCTTTTTAAAATATTTTCATTAAATATTTAATGATGTTTAACAGAGCAAGGACATTTTCAGAGTATGTCTAATAATATTTTTTTACCTTAATGGTTTTATTTTGGCTGGAATATTAATTTTTTTAAAATGATTTTAATGTCAAAATTATTAGGCCTTTTAAGCTATATTTTGTTTTGATAGTCTACAGAACAAACCATCATTAATAACTTGCCTGATTACATTAAGCTGCCTAGTTAACCTCATTAACCTAGTTAAGCCTTTAAATGTCACTTTAAGCTGAATAGAAGTGTCTGGAAAAATAATAATTCTGACTTCAACTTTATATTTGTCCATTCATTTTCCTAATAATATCCTTCTAAATAAACATTTTTGTGTCTTTTGATTTAGAGCTCGTCTTGTGTACATAACAATTTAGATTCGAAATATCCCCATCGTTTAATGGGGGAAATGCTTTAGTGTGTTGATATTTTTTCACTAGCCTAATTAGGTCATGTGTTACACACAGATTCACTGTACTCTTATTTTTGGCACAAATGCACCATCCATATCTAAACTGTTTCTGTATTCTATTATACTTGGAACCTCATGCCATGTTCTTTCTGTTGCTATGCTCTTTCTGCCTAGCAACAGTGCTTGCTGCAGGCACGCAGGCTGCTCTGGCAGTGTGTTTTCCTCTGAATAGGGATTTAGTGGTTGTGAATTGGGGCTGAATGGCATGTTTGATCTACAGATCACATTTTGACGGGTTATTGGCATTTCATTCAGTTATCCATCTCATTTGCTTTTGTAAAGCTTGCTCTGATTCTTTTTAGTTATGTGTTTGTTTTTATTTTTCTTATATTAGTTTTATCCAACGCTGTGAGAGGGTTTTATTGGAAAGATACACAATTGGGGCAGATTTTGCATATGCAAATTCTTCAGTGCTCCCACAAAGCAGGAGTTTTCTGTAAAACTCTGTTTTTTAAGATTAACAGCAAAAATTATGAAAAATAAGTGGATTTTAAGTAAAAAAACAAGCAAAACTAAACTTTAAAAAGTATTTCCTTTTCATCACTACATAGAGAAATTAAATATATATATATATATATATATATATATATATATATATATATATATATATATATATATATATATATATATATATATATATTAAGTATGCTCACTGCTCTATTTTTTTCATTCTTTCTTTTGGGAATTTGACATCTCGGCTTGTTTATAATGTCGATCTATTTTTGTTAAAAGACTGAGAAAAGAGGCGCCATAGCACGGTGGGAGTGAGAGCGGATTAATGGTTGTTTGGAGATAGAAGGGATGGGAGACCATCTTTCACAGTTGCGAGAACCTTCCATGCTATAGGACAGGGTTCCCATTTGTCTTTGACAGATGTGTCATAACATACTTGACAGATACTTATGCAAGACTGAGAGAGCATCTGTGAGCCTAAAGTAATCACATCAAGTGATGCTCTTTCTTATCTGATCCTCTTCATCTGAAAGCACTCCACCTCAGATTGTACACCAGTCAATAAAGGACTCCTCTTTTCATGTAATATCGAATGGCGGTGGTCATTTGCACACAAGGACTCATTGTAGGTATTTTATTGTACTTCAGTTATAAAGGAAACATGGAATCTCAGCCATCGGGTTGATGTTAATGGTCCACATCTTTTTGCGAAATCCATCTGGTTTTAGTTTTGCAGTTGCACAAAACAGGGAGTATGCAATGTATTTCTCATTAGTGCCAGAAAAGTCTTATGTATACAGGATGTTATGTGAGGCTTAAAGCTGAAATGAAGGATATTTCCTGCATGCTATTTATAGAGCAAAGCATTGGGTTTTGAACACCACTGCTAGTGATACAATTGGCTCTTTAGGCACTCTGTGTTCTGAGGGAAATGTCTTCTGTGGGCTGATTGGCGATTTACTGTGTGGTCACTGCAATGACGCCTTGCTGGTCAAGTTTTAAAGTGTCCATTGTTTTGCCTTCAGGTTTTAAATGAAGAATGTGACCAGAATTGGTACAAGGCTGAACTCAACGGAAAAGAAGGATTCATCCCTAAAAATTACATAGAAATGAAGCCACACCCGTAAGTATTTGCTCTTTTAGGCATACAAAGAAATTTACTAGTTGATATTTCCATTCATAGTTACTCCTGTTTTCAATCTTTCAACTCCATAAGATTCATTGCAGAACTTTGTCTATTGATCATTTAATTTTATCACAGTTTTGTTTTATAAGCTTAACATAATTCTGTGCTGCATTTCCAGAATTTAAGCACTGCTAAAAATTAACAACAGAGTCCATGTAGACTGTCAAACATAAATTCAACAGTTTATATAAGTGGGCACATATCTAGCAACAATTTTTAAATATTTAAAACCAGTCAGTTTTAGGCTGTAGTAACACATCACTTTTCATCCCATAGACATAAATTCATGTGAATGCGAATGAGCCAGACTGGACAGGCAAGCTCGTGCTACATGTTGCTGTATATAGTTCAATCTTGGTGAACTCTGCCAATTCGCATCACGTGATTGTGTACGATTAATAGAAGATCAAAACTAGACCTCTGTTCATAAATCTAAAATATGGTGCAATTGTATGGAACAGATGTCATGTTATAGTTAAACACCATTAAGTGATTCACTGAGAAATTCTGCGCTCGCTGCCTGTAACGTTAACTTGCATTATGCTCACTATCCTCGGCCCATTCTTAATTTTGATTTTATAAAATGTCCAAAAAACACTGCGAAAATGGACCTCAATAAATCCCAACCTTTATTACAGCTCATGACCTGACATTTCTTAAAGAGGGAATGACAAAAATCTTACCAGTGTAGGTGTGTGGGAGCTCGAGTGCCCAGCAACCCTCCCTTTTGATCGATGGCTCTCGCTTTTGACAGTGGAGTGTCACTGTTTCATTCGTACTCGTAATCAGGTTTTTTGTGTTGTGGTGAAACTCTACTTTGTGTTTGTAAAGTACACCCATCATAAATTTATCAATCATATATAAACAGACAAAGAAAATGTTGTATCTGTGTCTGTTCTAGTCGCAGATTTTGGAATTGTACCCTCGTAAAATTACGAGTATGTTCGTTTTCCTTTACGATTTTATAATTACAGATGCAAAATTTATTACAGTTATTCCGTATAATTGCTCATTTTTTCCATGCCAATGTACAACTGAATTTTGCATGCTCAAACTTAAGTGTGGTCACAGCTTTAGTGAGAATCTACAATCTGCCATTTAAACTTTGTGTTGAAATAAAGGGATTACAACAGGACAGAAAGTTATTGCTTATTACTTCAAAATAATATGTCTTTGACGTAATGGACCTTTTTATACACCTGACACAATAAGGCACAAGATGTGTTTTGTTGCCATTTTCACTTTAAATAGCAAATCCATTTCCGCCGCTTTGTGGACTTATGGGTGTGCTGGTCTATAAAGGAGGTGTGTTAAGGCGAATTGTTGGCACAGTGCTATTTAAAAAAATTTAAATATACCACACCATTAACCAAGTAAAAGCTGGTCTAAAGTCCAGCGCAGAGTTGGGTTAGTTATGTGCCTATGCAGGTTCAAAAGCTGAATACAGACATGATTTATAGCAATACACAAATATATTTAGATGAAAAAAGGATTTAAAATTATTATTTACTACATGGATATGTAGTACTTCTGAAATGAAGTTATAAAGAATAAAGAAATAAAACACTGAACACAAGCGCTCTCGTGATGTCTTCATTTACTGTTCACTCAGCATGTATATATCAGTGATTACTCAATACAAAATACATTACATCATGAATAACCAAATGGTTTCCTATAGTAAATGTAATGAAACACACAATTATTATTATTAACCAGAAAACTACAACTTGACCCTTTTGATCACTGAAATATGATCACACTAATCACTCAGTGAATCACTTATTTAACATTCTCACTTTGAAATACACACACTTGGCCTTAACACTATATCTGTAAAGTTTAGTAGTATAATACTTAAACATATTCACACTATTAATAATACACATTTACATTAGCACATACTCCTGTGCACTCTTCCTACACACATTACTCAGGTGAAAATAAACATATGAATTAAAGATGCGACAAAGAATACTAAATAACACATTAATATATATATATATATACTACTTATAACATTGCATTTAATATGCTCCACATTACATTAAATGAATATAAACTAAGTGCATCACTTACAGTCCACATTACTAGCAAAGAGGGCAAATCTATACAGATTAATGTACATATAATTTAATAATCACTAATTATTTTAAATAATACACTCAATTAACATTGGTATTTGGCGATCTATTATCTGATAGCGGGCTAACGCGCTAACCACGAGGCTATATGCTAAACATGTGCTCTAACATGCAAACTGATAGCATACATTCATTAATTAACTACTTAACGTAACTTCTTATCATTTTAAACGGTTTATTTTCTCAACGAAAGTGTTCTTTGTGCATTTGTATGTGTGCAAGTACCTGAAATGAAGTTAAAAAGAATAAAGAAATAAAACACTGAACACAAGCGTTCTCGTGATGTCTTCATTTACTGTTCACTCAGCATATATGAAGAGCATCACGGGCGCGCCTGCTACTGGAGCGCGCAGTGACGTCATGACGCAGGTGCGATGACAAAAATATCTCTTTTTTTGAAAAACGCATATAACACTTATTTCTCCTCATTTAAATTGCTAATAAACAAAAATATATTTTAACAATATTATAAAAATAACAATAACGTTTTATGTAAATCTAATAAATGTAATATAGCTTGCATAATATAAATGTATACAATCAGGTTATCACAGATATATTTATAAAAAAAAACACAAAAAAAAACACTACCTCCATGCTTTCTTTATGTCTGGGGGCTGTCATGCTTTGTGTCAGCCTTTTTTAATTTAATACATTTAAATTATTTAAAATTATTAATAAATAATTTTTTTGTTTTTTTGGCTGAGCACCCAGTTAAGAGTGATATGCGTTTTTTTTTACAGTTTTTCATTTTTGTTATAATGTTATTATTAGCATATTATTTATCATATGCATAATTATATTTGTTTTAATAAAAACAAGTTTAGATTTGTCTATCGGTCGGGTTTTGAAGACATACAGTATGCATTACGATATGGGGCATAAGAACAGAATTTGTGTTTGGATATAATATTTTTTGACCACACATTGTTATTATTATTAATTAAAAAATAGTTTTGAAAGAAATCTTTGTGCTTAAAAATTGAAATTAAATATGTAGGCAAATAGATGTCTTCAGTCGAGTGCGTACAACATCGTTTCCCTACGTCACGAAAGTAAAGGAGTAAAGTAAACAGTAAAAGTAAGGTAAATAGAAAGTAGAGAGGCCAAATTTGTCCTCGCGCAGATGGTCTGTAAAACTTTTTTTTCTCGCTAGTGGTCCGTTCAGTGCCAGGGTGTGACACAATTGACCCTTAAAGGGAATGGCAGATAAGACTATTTTGTATCTTCTCAAAACATACCTGTAACTCATTAAGAGAATAAGCCCGACCCTGTTAGATCATGCGTCGTGGCACAAACATGGTATTTTTTCTTCCTTAAAATAGGAAAAGTGAATTCTGACATGCCTTTAATGCTTTTGCACCATGCACTTTAGACTTTGCGCCTAGATTGTTAAAATAGAGCCCATAATCTTCATGACATTAGCCCCCAGTTTTACAGACAAGGCTTAAGGGTAGTCCTAGATTAAATTGTTATTTGAGATGTCTTGATTGAAAATACATTAAGCACAAACACACACACACAAATTATTGTTAAGCATCTTGAGACAGAACAACGACACTACAGCTACAGTATTTTCACAGGGCACTGGAATTTTTCAAAGCTTTTTAAGGCATTTTATAGGCTGCTTAAATACCTTAATGTAACTAAGGTCAGTTTCTGGATTAAGGAAACCAGGTCTAATTAAATAGGAAATAATATTTAACGATATTATAATAACTATTTTGACTATGAAAATAAAAGAGTCAAGCTCAAAAAACAAATGACATTATGTAAAATAAATTGAGTGTATACTAAAAAGACTCAGTGGACAGAGTCAAAAAAGAGACTTAATCAACATTTATATGTAGAGCTTAGGAATTATTGTTAGCAGAGCTAAACTTGATTGACAGGATTGGTTTGTTCTTTTTATGTTTGAGTTACTGCAAGAACCAATGAGCTTTGTTCTACCTCAACCAAAGAGCATCAACATTTTTCATCCTTATTTTAAATGTAAAAATGTTTAAATGTTATAGAAATAAATCTAACAATTAATGGAAGTCTTATGAGTTTGGAGCAAATGGTGAGCAAATCCCTACAATTTATTATTTAGACAAAGAAAGATGCTCGTCGTTTCCCTTACGTCAGTAATGTTGTATGTAATGATAATAACTGTATAATATATTTGAAAAAAGGTTAAATCAGTGTTAAATTGGATGTTATATAATAGGTTCAGTTTGTTCACATATACTGCATCCGTAAGGAATAATTTAAAGGTTAGAGCTCTTTTCTTTCACTACAGATATTTTTCATTTAGTAAAGGTGAGATTTCTCAGTCTCACAGCTGCTTTGCAGAATGCCTCAAAATGTTGTTTTATGGGATGCCAGTATGCTTTAAAGTATTTTAACCACTGCTTTTGAATTTGTTCTGAACACACAGCTGGTTTTATGGGAAGATTCCCCGTGCAAAGGCAGAAGAAATGCTAAATAAACAGAGGCACGATGGAGCTTTTCTTATAAGGGAGAGTGAAAGTGCACCTGGAGACTTCTCGCTCTCTGTTAAGTACGTATTTTTCATTGTAATCTATTCATTACTATGCTATGCTATTCCCTTTTTCTGTACTAAATAACATTGTGTACATGTATATATGATTGTTTCCAAGTTATTATTACTAGGACTTCCGAACAAAGGCAAACACTTTTGAAATGTTTATGCAGAAATTGAAAATGTTCTTGAAAATAGCGACTTGCCAATGAATAATTGATGTAATGCAGCAAAAAATATGGCCGCTGTCAGCATTTTATTTGTGTGTTGTTGCAATTTTTTTGTGTGTGCTTTGTAAACTAGGCCACCACAGTCTGAATCACTCAGACAGACTGTTCAGATTGTTTCACTACAATTGCAAAATCTAAGAGCTATAAATGCATCCGCCTATGATGCAACTCTCTAAACACTGTTTTCCCTTTCCTGTAGATTTGGAAATGATGTCCAGCACTTCAAAGTTTTACGAGACGGAGCTGGAAAATATTTCTTGTGGGTGGTCAAATTTAACTCATTAAACTCTTTAGTGGATTATCATCGCTCCACTTCTGTGTCCAGGAATCAGCCTATTTTCCTCAGGGACATTGAACAAGTACCACAGGTAAGACTGAATCAGTGCTGCCTGTAAACATCCAAAAATACTGTATTACACATACTTTAGTGTTTCATTGTTAAGTTTTTACATCACAAAATGTGTATTTCTTCCCCACATTCTCAACTGTGACCAAAAAAAAAACATAATTTTATAATTATTTTTTCGGGGTTTTTAACTTCATTGGATAGGAAAGTAGAGATAATTTACAGGAAAGCATGGGGAGCAGAGAGAGGGGAAGGATCGACATTGGACCACAAGTCGAAATCAAACTTGGGTTGCCGTAAGCACTGGAGTCCATGTGTCAACGCCCTAACCACTACACCACTTGCGCCGACAAAAAAAAAAATTACTTTTTAATTTATTTATTTTTTATTATGATGTCTATTGAATTGAAGTCAACTGTACTAAAAGTTTTAAGGATTAACATTTGAACTGTAGCAACATTTCTTAAGATTTTTTTTAAACGTGCATTTGTTAATATCAGTTTACACCATGTGAATTAGCATGAACAACTATTATATTTTTTTGAGTAAACTTAATTAACAATAACACTTCAATAACTACATTATTAATTACAAAAATGCAATTGGTCACTTTTAGTTCATGTTATATAATACATAATATTGTAAAGCATTTAATACATTTTATTAGTTTTGGTAAAAAATCTATATTCTGCTACTGTATACTTTGACTGTTTATTAAAAATATTAGCAAATTTTACTCGCTGCTTGTCCTAATATTTTTTAAACCTTTGTTAAACCAGAAAGTGTTAATAATATTAAAAGCTCATTCACAACAGAGCCCAGAACTAGCAGCCATACAGTAGGACATAATTTTAAAACACTACTTTATATTAGAACATGATTGAAATATATTCTCAACAAGCCACCTTTAACGCTATCTTGAGGATGCCATTAAACGCATTAATAGACACAAATTGTTCTAGTTTAAGATTACTTTGCAATTTATGGAGAAGGCAATTTTGTTAAAACTTGTATTTTGTAAGGTGCTAAAAAGGAAAGACTTGGTAGAATGTATTTCTAAAATAAAACCTTACGTTGAGCTTACTGATTAAATTTGCAATATTTACAGTAAATAACAGTTTTTTTTTATTAGTCCAAATGCTGTGTACTCTTTACTCCACTGAAATTTTCTGTCTCAGTTTATTTCTGCTACAAAATAAGTGACATTGCCGTTTAAAGGATATTGAAGGTACTAACAGCTAATGAAGGCTTTAAGTGGATTAATAGCCAATTGCTGAACTGCACTATACATGAGGTAAATTAAGGCACTACTTTTTTATTTATTTTTTTATTTTTTTAAAGCAGCACATTGTGAAATATTGACACTGGCATTGAACAAAAATGAATCAACACTGAAAATTCAATTCAATTCAATATATATATATAAAGAATTGCCATATTTTATCCATAATTTACTGAAAAGACAAAATAGTCGTTTATAGTTACTATATACTATATTCTTACTATAGTAGCTAGTAGCTTATAGTTACTAGTTCTATTAAACTGCAACCCCTGGGGTAATTACATTATATTAAAGACACATCAATAGCGTTAGATGCAGCAGATAGTTTTTATAATACCAGGTTAAACTTTCTGACACATTTACAGCACTGACATACATTAAAAAATTCATTTAAAAATTCAACAAAAAATAAACTTGAGTCTATTGGTCAAGGTTTCTGTATTTATAACCACCTCAGAGGATATTGGGGGTCGTGAGTCACTGGCATTGTTATTTTAGGGGTCGTGGGCTGAAAAGTTTGGGAACACCTGTTTTAGGGCATAGACTTGCATTCTAACATGCACAGAGCCAGTTCAGAGAGTAATTAAAGGAGTGGGAGAAATGCAAAATACAACTTAAACAAATATTATGCAAATCAGTTTGAAGTGACAACTTCATCATTTTTATAATTCTCAACATTTCCTCCTCTGTTTTACAGAATTCAACATATGTTCAAGCTTTGTTTGACTTCGACCCTCAAGAGGATGGAGAGTTGGGTTTCAGGCGTGGAGATTTTATCCAGGTCCTGGACAACTCTGATCCTAATTGGTGGAAGGGGGCTTGTCACGGACAAACCGGAATGTTTCCTCGCAATTATGTCACACCTGTCAATCAAAACATGTAACTTGCAGAGAAAATGTTGGCCTGCATAAAGCACCTGTGGACTTCCAGCTGGGTTGCCACGGAAACAGAAATGTCGGAGTGATGGGATGAAAAGGCTCAATTGGTGATCCGGATGACGATTGGCCGGAAAAAGAGAGACTGTGCTGTTTGGTGTGGTTGACATTTAAAGAAGCACTACTGGCTGTGTGAGAAGATGCTCAAGACTGATATTTTACTCATGTTTATCACATCAGCTTTGCTTTTGATGGAGCTTTATTTTATATGACATCAGTTGTGCTAAAAAAAAAAAAAAAGTGTTTTATGTAAAGGAATGTCTTGTGCCACACAGCGGCTGATAACACACATCAGACCACTGTAACTTTAATTGCACCAGGGTTCTTTTTTTAAAAGACTGCATACTATGTAACATCTTTAGTCATGTTTGTGGTGTTGCTGGTATTTGGTGTGGGATGACATAAGCTCATTTCATGCCATCCTCTTGTTAAGTCGTGATGTATGGAATACTGTTTCCAGTCCAAAACACTACTCATTTGAATTGAGAAAATGGCTGTTTATGACCACTTTATGGTCTTATCACACAAGTCAATCTCTTACCAAATCATGGTGTACACTTCAGTCTGTGGACTTGCTGCATTACAAGTACCAATATTATAAACATATTTTTTCAAATTTAATCACATTCTGTCCATCTGATATTGGGCATATTGTTATCAGAATTGTTGATAGTAGTGCTCTGTAAATGTTTATTAGTAGCATTTGTTGAGCCTCCCTGTATAGTCTGATAGAGCACTTGGACCTGGAATCTGTGACGTCAGACTTAAAAAGCTGATAGCAAAACAAATATGAAGTCAACTTTTTCTCTTAAAGCAACAGTTTACCAAGAAATTAAAATTCTGTCACTCATGTTGTTCCTTTTTATATAAAGTGTATTATTACAAAAGAATAAATTACTTGATTGATTCATTCATTAAACTATTAATAATAATGAATTAAAAATGCATTGAAAATATTTAAATTTTTGTTCCACAGAGGAAAGCCTTTCTGAGCGTAATGGTGCCAAATTATCTGTAGCAGATCAATGATCAAATGCAACCAATTTGGATCATTTCACAACGACCTTTAAAATGCCACTGGATGTATTTCCTTTATTAAGCAAATTCCTTTAGAGCATGAATACTTTTTTTCTGTAAATTACACGGAATAAAAATATTTCCAGCAAAACCTTCCAATGCACTTGTACAGATTTCTTAAAAAAAAAAAAAAAAAAAAAAACAACATCAAATGTTTGATGTATATATTTAGTAGTGAATTAAAAATCTAGATCTTGTGCCATCTAGAATGATGCCATAACTGTGTTGACAAAGGGCTAAACTTGCACAGATTGATTACTCAATAGTATGCATTTTGTCTGAATGTGAATAAAGTTTGTTGCCACAATTTACAGGGGGCCTTTAGAAGCAGCATATGATGTCATTTGAAGTTGATTTGTTTTCATTTTTGTTTTATTTTTGAGTTTGTTTATGAACTAATGTGGTCCTGGGTTATTAAAAGAAAACAAATCAAATATCTTCTAATTTGTGTTCCACTTTTAATGCAGATTTTCAGTTGAAAGCTGTAATGTGCAACTTCTTAGATCTTTTTAGCCCTTTAGTTGCTTTCTTCCCAGGAAGGTAATTTGTTTTCATGGGAGCAACTTTGTGTGTGGTAATTTTCAATGTGCAATCAGATTTTTCTTTTATTGTTAACTTAGAAATGAGATGTGTGTCTTTTTGGAAGAATAGTTTGTTTATTTTGAGTCATTCCATCTGCTGCAGTAAACCTCAAGAATAGAAATAATGCATAAGGTATCAGTTTACTGAATAAGGCCGTTTATAATTATGAGCACATCTGCAATGTAGACTGAATGCATTTCATAACATTTACCTTTCTCTGTGTGTGTTTTATTATCGCTATTATTTGTCTTTAGTTATTGTCATGTATGATGTGTACACAATGTCAATCGGAGAATTCTGGAGTCTTTGAATATTAGAAGTCCACTTTGTTTAAAAAAATAAAATGGTTTCAGCCTGTTTTGTTTGGCTGATCTATGGGTTCTGTTAAAGTCTGCATCAACCAGAAGTTGTAACTGTTTTTTTTTTTTCATATTCTGTTGCAGTTCCTAGAAAAAGAGGTATATCAAATTTAAAAGTGGATGTGACTTATCTTGTTGATTGAATGTTGCAAAGTAGGAATTTCATTCAAAAAGATTTCATTTAAAAAGAGTTATTACAACCAACAGACACCTCCTCCTCACCATTTCTGTTGGTTGTCATAGTTAGTTAGTTGGAGGGGTGTGGTTAAGAAAGTTAACAGGCCCGTAGACAGAGGGGGTTCTAAGAACCCATCCCAGTACTGTCGAAGGTCCAGTATTTGTCCCATACATTAGCTCATTTGTCCTATTTTGACTGTTATGCCATCATAAATTATCAAAATATCCCACTGAAAAAGGCTTTATAAAGACCTAAAGTAAGACCTGCAAGTAAAGTCAACTTTCACTGTATTGTTGTTGAATATTTTAGAAGTAACTTTTATTCCAAATCTTGGATCTTGTTCTTGAAAGAAAAAATGACCAATAAAATGTTGTGTAGCCCATTGAAGTATTGAAGTTACTTATAATACAAATTAGGCTATTGTTGCTATCTATGAATTATCAAATGTACTTTTTATAAGACAGGCTACAAAAATCATGAATCATGCTCTATGTTATTATCATTATTATTAATTATTTATTATTCAAATGCCCACATTCTGACAGGGAAAAGTTTTTTGGGCAGTTTGTTATCTGCCTAATAAATGACAATAGGCCACAGTTTTTGTTTTAAAACTTTAATAGATTCCTATTTTTACCCCCTCGTGATATATGATGTAATGAATTGTAACAGTAGTCTATTTTTCACATTTCTTTATTTTAAATCTTTAGAAAATATTTTTAGTACGTCAAAAAGTGTGACCATCTGTCAAACTAAAATTTCACTTAGAAGCAGTATTTAAACCTCATAATTAAATAGAAAATTAGTTTAATAACTAAAAAAAAGTTTACTTTTTGAGGAAAAAAAATAAATCACACCATTAACCAGGCTGGCTATGGGCTTGGTTAACCAATCCCAATGCATCAGACAGACATATGCATATGCGGACAGTGCATTTTCAGATATCAATTTTAGATAACAAGGTCAAACTTTTTTTTTTTTTTTTTTAATGGCATGCACAGAAGAATTGTTCACCACAAAACTAGCAATCTGTTTATAATGTAGCATTACATGCTACATTATAACAAAGTCAACATGGTTTTGATTCCATGCATACTTTAATTACCCAAAAATAAAAATGTAGCCTACTTGTTATTTACTCTCCTTTAAGTGGTTTTAAACAATAGTGAGTTTCTTTGTTTCTTTTTACTGTTTAACACAAAAGATGATATTTGAAGAAATCTGAAAACCTGTGACAATTAACATTCAGGACAAACAAATACCATTTTCAAAATGTTTTCTTTTTTGTTCAACAGAAAAGAGAGACTCAGCAAGTTTGGAACACGAGAAGGGAAAGAAAATAATGACTATTTACTTTTTTGGATGAACTATACCTTTCAGGCCAACAACAAACTACATGTTTGCGGTTTACATTGTAATTTGTCGCCCCCCAGTGACCAGTTGGTAAATTATTATTTTCTGTAACTGCACACAGAAGACAAGCAGATATTGCAAATCATAATAATAATAAACGGGCACGCACGCTCATTTTAAGAGCATAATGATGAGACACTAAGTGTCATATTTGCTGCATGTCAGTGTTGAAACCAGGTCGAAATTTGAATTCTGAGGTATGCTCCCATGCGCATGCGCGCAGCTCACAGCATCAGGAAACGAATCAACAAACGCCAGGATTCCGCGTGGATCTCTTAAGTAAGATCGATGAAACAAAATTGCAATTTCGTGATCTTTTTTTAACTAACGTTAAAAGAAGTTCGTAGTGAAGTTATCATTTGTGCAAAGTTGCAAACCGTCAAACATTTCAGCACAGCGATTTCAAAGAGGAGATGTAGGTGATAGCGTTCTGTGTTATTGTCATGTTACTTAATCTAAATTATCAATTTAATTAATTTGTTTATTGTTTGTCTGTGTTTTCGTCTCTACGTTATTGTTTATTCCGAACAGCATGGATTCAGCATGGACTGCTCTTGATATGGAAACTCAGACTATGCTTAAAACAGCGATTAAAGGTATGCGAACTTTATCATGTCTTTCTCTGATGGTCTTTAAAAAAAGCTTTTGCAAGATTTTTAAACAACATACCTCAATTTTTACGTTAAATCTTCAAATGGCAATTCACTCAGAAATGAAAATTCCATTCCTTCAATTTGTGTTAGGCTGTTCATTCATTCATTCGTTCAATTTCTTTTCGGCTTTGTCCTTTTATTAAATTGAGGTCGCCACAACGGAATGTACCGCCAACTTATCCTGCAAATGCTTTATGCAGCATATGCCCTGCAACCCATCACTGGGAAACATCCATACACTCTCATTCACACACACCGTGGACAATTTTAGCTTACCTAATTTACCTTTACCACATGTCTTTGGACTTGTTTGGGAAACCAGAGCATCCGGTGGAAACCCACGCGAACATGGGGAGAATATGCAAACTCCACACATAAATGCCAGTTGATCCAGCCAGGGCTTGAACCAGTGACCTTCTTGCTGAGAGGCGATTATGCTACCCACTGCGCCACCGTGCTGCCCCTATACATTATTATTATTAAAACTATTTTATATTATTATATTATATTATTATTGTTATTATTTATATTATTATTATTTTATTGCGCTTCAAAAAAACATTAAATGGCATGATTGAAAAAACAATGGTAGCCAAGACTAGAACAAAGAAATCCTTGAAGGTTTGGAACCATTTTATGGTGATCAAAAGTTTGTACACATTTGGCTGTCCTGTCTTTCTAAGAAATGCATAACAAAGAAATAATAAATTATTGTATTTTACACCCCTTCCTCACAGATCCCAAGACAGTAGATTTGGAGAAGCTGTCTAATGCTGTCGTAGAACATTCTTTGAAAGACCTGTCATTCTGTAAAGATGCTGGCCGCATGTGTTATGCTGTTGTTCAGGTATATTTTTATGATGTTGTTAACTTGTGCTCTTTAATCTAGTCAAAGCAAAACAAAAACTTTTTTCATGACACAGCACTTTGCTTGTTATCTGAAAAAACACACATTAAAATAAACTTGTGTTCATTAACTTCCTTGTATTTATATTTAATAGGCAGAGGCTCAGAAAACTGCATCCAGTGTGTTCAGGCGAAATCTGTTGAACCGTTTACAGCAGGAGTTCATTGCAAGAGAAGAGACAAGAAAACGCTCAATGCAGGAGTGGGTGTGTGTGGTCACATTTATCTGCAGCATTTTTGATTATATCAAGGTAAAATCTTACTAGTTTACCATTTCTTAATTGTATTGGGTGCTTGTTGTTTGTTTTTTTTTATTCACCTGGCTTGTTTGTTGATTTAATTTTAGGTGAACAATTCTCCCATTGCAGCCCTTGTGGATCCAGTGTATGACTGCCTCTTTAGATTGGCTCAGCCTGATTCTTTGATGAATGAGGAAGAGGTAAGGGTATATTCAGACAAGCATTTGAAAGTTTGACTTTGGGAAGGAATGTGAAATTATCCTATGAAGCAATTTTTTTTTTACAACCCCAAATCAGAAAAAATGGGACAGGATTGAAATGGCTAATAAAAAAGAAAGTAGTGATTTCCAAATTTACTTGGAATTTTATTGCAGACAACACAACACACAATATTTAATGTTTTGCCTGGTCAACTTAATTTCATTTGTCAATATATATCCTTTCCTTTCATTCAGACAAACAACACATTCAAACAATGGGAACTAGAGCAGTTATTAATGAAGAAATAAGTAATAATATAGTAATCAGGTAAATTGGGTCAATAATAATGTAATTTGAAACCGGTGATGTCAACAGGAGATTGTAATTGTGGTTTGGTACAAAAGCAGCATCCATGCAAACAATTTGCTAACAAATATGTGAGAAAAAAATACTTAAATGTGTAAAATTAATGTTCCTGAAAGAATGATAGGAAGACATGTGGATATTTCACATTTAACAGTGCATAACATAATTAAAAGATTCAAGGAATCTGGAGGAATTTTAGTGCGTAAAGCACAAGGGTGCCACATTCTTCACACATTACAAAGTCTTAGCTGCAGGAGAAAAGGATACAAGTATTTGACTGGCCTGTCTGCAGTCCTGATCTGAATTTCACCTGAAACACTTGGTGTCATCAGTCCCTAAATGTTTTTAAGTGTTAAATGTGAAAAGGAATGACAACATTACAAAGTGGTAAATGTGTTACTGTTCCAACATTTTTTGAAATGTGTTGCAAGAACCAACATTGGAATGCGTGTTTATTTAAAAAATCATGAGAAGCACACTAATGTGCTGCTGTATTGTCTGCAATGAAACACAAGACAAAGTAAATTTAGAAATCAGTTCTTTTTTACTTGCATTTTCCATACTGTCCCAACTTTTTCGGATATATGGTTGTAATATGTTGAACTGGAACCTTAACTTCATTTAAATTAAAGTGTGAGCTCAATCAGAAATTATGAAAATTATGTTATTGATTACTTGCCCTTATGTTGTTACAAACCCTTAAGACCTTTGCCCTCATGTTGTTGCAAATTTTTAGACCTTTTTTGTTGTTGATATTTTAGTTGAAATCTGACTCTCATTCTTCATAAACAGCATAGGTCCCAACTTGTTTAAAGTACAGAAAAATGCTAGAGAACATATTTAAAGCAAACTATATGCAAAACAGAACTTTGGTGATTAAATATTGCAATATTTTGAAATTACAAAAATACTTTTGTGCACACATGAAACAAAAATAGCTTTTACCCAAGAGTTTTTTCTTTTCAGTATCAGTATATTGTGCTCTGATCTACACCCCTTATGCCTGCTTTGAAACAAAGCACAGACGCATCCGGGGTAATTTGTCAGAGGCCCGACACTGAGGGGAAGAAAATGTTGAATAAAGTCATTATTTTTATTTTATATGCACAGAAAAAGGATTTTTATAGATTGATAATATTCCGATTGAACCACTGGGGTCTGTTCTTCGTACCTCACTTAAAGGATCTAAGATGATTTGACAGATCCTGGATCTTTTAATCTCGATAACTGATCTCTCGCTAATTTGGTTCTTCAAACAAGTTCGCGAATCAGATTAGAATGTCTGGATAACTGATCTGAGATCGCTGCGTGTGTTGTGTAGGACAGATCTATCGATCCTCGAAATCATGATCAGCAATGCAACGGTTGGCTGACGGCACAGCAGCGTAATGACATCATCCGATTAATATTCAATTCTCCATGTGAGCAAAATTACATCAAATCAGCAGTAAACCGTTTGTTAAATATGACACGCAATAACTTTCCACATTTGTTGTGAGCGGCAGGCTTTACACTTTCATGTGTCAGTATTAATCATGTATTTCAATGCATATCAATGTATTTAGTTCTGCATTTACAAAAGATTTTCTTTATTATAGTAGTCATTTTTTTAATCAATATAAAGAATAACGGGATTTTTACAAAAGCATTTTGATATTGGTAAAGGCGTCTGCAACTTTTGTAAAGCATAATCACTGGCATATTAACTGTCAAAACATGTTTATGACTGCATTTATGTATTATTTCTTTTTTTAAAGTCACATATTCTGTATTATTATTATTATCATACACAAATTGTACTAAAGCAATCTAAAAAGTTCTTATCAATAAGTTTTCTCTTTGCACCACCAGGTGGCAGTCTTTGTACTTTCATTACGGGGGTGCAGATTGCATAAGTTTTATTAATATATAACTTTATTCATTTTATTAATAACTTTATATATATATATATATATATATATATATATATATATATATATATATATATATATATATATATGTATATATATATATATATATAGTTAAAAATATTTACTATTTTCCCAAGGGTATATAACTACTACTGTAAGAAAATATCAGAATTCGGTACATGCTTTCTATATTATCTTTGCCTGAACTGAGCCGATCTAATTCTGTTTATATAAATTGAACCTGCTTCCGATCAGGTTTAAGCTAGCATAACTGTTGCTATGACAACAACTCTCGGATCAGCTTTGAAGAACGAAACGATCCTGGATCGTGTCAAATCATCAATATCCAAATCCAGCTAACTGAGTAATCCACATACAAAGAACGGACCCCTGGAGGCCTATGGTCTGTTTTGAGGTACTTTAAATGAGTCTGGAACCTTACTGTGTATAGCTATGTTTCTATCCATAGATGTGAATTAAATTTATGTGCATAACTGAAATATCGCATGCAAATAAAGCACTGTTTCAATCCAAGTAGTCAAACAGAACAAAATCATCACTTTCTGATTATTTGGCACCAAATATCAAAAGTAAAAATGGAATTTGCTGCGTTAGGAGAAGCTGTGTGAAATTTTTCTGTTTAATTAATGACTTGCGCCTCAGAAGGCAATGAACGCATGGTGGCGTTTGGTGGCATCAGATGCAGAGTGCCAACGCTCTTTACAATTTTGGAGGTAATCATATAATAACACTAATACTGACGTTTTAGAATGACCAGCATTTCAGATGTTTTACAGTGTGCTCAGCCTGCTGGTTTGTCCATTCACACACATTTTTACCATTAAATGATCTTATATAAAAGAATAACTTTTTTAATGAGCATACGGAAATTTGTTCGATAAAAGTGTTTCTACTGTAGTTTATGCTCATCTTTTTCTTATCGAATAAAAAGTTTGTTACTCAGTAATGCGCATATGTTTTTATGCACATTTTTAAAACTGATGCCCATCATGCCGCAGGAAATGTACCTTATGTAAAACGAGAGCGCACTTACGTATGTTCATTTGTTTTCTGAACAAATGCCTCTGGGGCTTGGCGCCAAGATGAGGTTGAGCATTAATAACTATTTTTATTTTTGGATGTTGTTAAATGATTGACAGATTATGGACTACAGGTTGTAAGAAAATAAGAGGACAAATTGTGTTTGATATTCTTTTATATCACAATTAAAACAGTCTGTGAAAAACTTAAGCAGATTTTGATGTGCCTATTCCAGCTGACATTTAAGAAAAATAGACTTGTTGGCATTTGTCTGTGCATTGACCTAAACATGCATATCATCACTCATCTAGGCTCATACAGCACACGCAGAAATCCACAGATGTTTGAGCCCATTATTCAATCTACTTATTTACTTGTATTAATCTGTATATTTATTCAGTTTTATATTAATTTCAGTGATATATTTTTCAATAAGGTGGAGATGATTTTCAGATAAATGCAATTTGTAAAATCATATTTTACATCTTTCAGTCAATGTATCTTATGAGAGACCCATTGTAACTTTTTCAAAACAAGTGGTTCTTATTAGATTTTAGTTGCATGTTTTGTGTTTTTTCATTTATTTTTTTGTTATGTGTTATATTTTCAGTTCTCAAAGTCATGCTGCAAAGTCAGCAGATTCGGTCGTTATTTTAAATGTAGTGTATCAGGATTGTGTTTATACTACAGTACTTGCATTTTACAGGATATTCCTTAGTTGCTGGTGGTGTTATGGCCTATTTTATAATTTAAATATAAAATAATATATGGTTTATAATTGAATATAGTTCATACTTTGACATTAAATTATTTTCTACCAGGTGGACTGCCTGGTTGTACAGCTACATCGTGTCGGCGAACAGCTGGAGCAAACAAATTCCGAGCGCATGAATCAGCTGTTTTACTTGCTGCGAGATGGTTTTCTCCTTCAGGAAGACCTCAGCTCAATGACAAGACTCTTGCTCTTAGAGATCCTGGAGTTCAGGGCCAGTGGCTGGACTCTCAGTGAGACCGCTCACAAGTATTACTACAGTGAAGTAGCTGACTGAGGAGAGAATGTGCTTTCTTGTTAAAGTTTTAAAATGTTCAGTGTTCTCAGAATGTCTGAAGAGTACTTCATGGGATCCCATGTAGGGGTACTGTAACAGTACGGCAGAGCTCGTTCATGCATATGCATGTGTTGTGTTCAGCGTTTCAGTTTAGCTCAGAATGTTTAGGTCTTTTGAGGACAATGTGTTGAGTCTGCACTGGATGAAGTTTTGATGCAATAAGAAAAGCAATCACTACCAGCCGTAAAACTGTCACCAGCAGTATTCTTGATTTGTGGATTACTTTTTTTAATTGTCAAATTGTTCTTAGTGGTTTGACACCGTGTACGTTTTGTATGTACACATTCAACATTTTATAGCACAGGATTACTGCAACCTCAATAGGAGCTTCTCTGGTCTTAATCTGGGTTAATACTTTGTTTCTTAATTTATACAATTTTTATATTGTTCAAGTTGCTGTGTGAGACAATATGGTTAAAAACATGTTCATGTAAGTTGTGCAAAGTTATTTTGAATAAAAAACAAATTCGAAAATGAAACATTTTCATTGTGTTTATAAGCTTGTGTGCCTTTTTATTTAATATAGTAATCTATCTCAAAAGTTGTTCTAATAGCAGTTTCAGAAATGATATGTTTGATAATATTATTCAATTGATTGGAAAGAAATAAATGGGTTTGAAAGACATTTTGATCTTGAGTAAACCATTAATTTAAAATGAATGAACAGAAACATTTATATGAGTAAAGTGATGATTGTTTCGTTGTTATAAACCAGCCTCATTTCCCCTTTATTATATGGTTAAAAAAATAACAGGTTATTACATAGGAAAACATCTGCTTGGGGCAACATTTATAAATAGTATACGAATATTTCACATATGGAAAAAAAATATATAATACAATACAATGTTCTAATATACTTAATATTAAAAATAATAGAAAATGCTGTCGTGTGGAAAAAAATGTGGAGGGATTTTCCAGTCCTTGAGTTACCATGAGGAAGACCTTACGCCGCTAATTCACACTCACTCACGAGAATGTCACATGACGGGAGTGTGTGTGTGTGTTTGTGTGTAGCTCGCTCTCGTCAGCTGTGCAACTGAATGATCATGGCGGATCCGGAAGGAGAGTCACTGGAGTCATGGCTGAGTGAGTTGTGCTAAATCATTAGCAGAATACAAATTATACGTTCTCTGTAACGTTAACGTCTCTAAAATAAGCAGTGCAGTACAAATGTTATTTGTGAGCTGTTGTTTCTTTTGTCTTGACGTGTGAGGTATTAAAGCCATTAACTGACATTTCTTCGACAGTCTTCGCATTTAACGTTATATATGTTGTGCCTTACAAGTCCGCAGAATATTTGGATCTTTTTGTGCCCCTTAAAATCTGGTTAGGCAGCTCACTAGATTTAGTTGTGGTTAGCAAGCTCCTCTGTCAACCACAAAATAATGTCGCTTTTGCATATAACAGTAACGTTAACGTTATAGTATAGCATAGTTCATACTTCTATAATGTTGGCCTTTAAACGGTTGCTTCTTTTTCAAATAAAACACCACGGTTTGTATAATATAAGTGGTATACTGTAAAATGTTCTTAATGTAAACAGTGTACGTACATATTCTAATAAACTTGACATTGTTTACTGAAGAGTGACAAATTCTTATGCACTTTTATTTGTAAATATTATTGGATAAAATGTGTTCTTCAGACATTGATCTCTAAATTCGGTGCATTCTGAAAGTATTCATATCGCTTCACTTTTTCCACATTTTTTATTTTACTGCCGAATTCCAAAATGGATAAAATTAATTTACATCCTCAACATTCTACACACAATACCCCATAATGACAATGTGAAAAAAAGACGTTTTGAAATTATTGCAAATTTACCAAATATAAATTTCACGTGTACAAAGTATTCACAGCCTTTGCTCAATACTTTGTTAATGCACCCATGGCAGCAATTACAGCCTCAGGTCTTTTTGAATATGATGCTACAAGCTTGTCACACCTGTCTTTGGGAAGTGACTGTGTAAAGCCATTTTCAGATCTCTCCAGAGATATTCAATAGGATTTAGGTATGGGCTGTGGCTGGGCCACTCAAGGACATTCGCCGAGTTGTTGTGACGCCAATCTATTGATATTTTGGTAGTGTGCTTTGGGTCATTGTCCTGCTGGAAGATGAACCATTGCCCCAGTCAGAGGTCAAGAGCACTCAGAAGCAGTTTTCATTCAGTATGTCTCTGTATTTCTGCATTCATCTTTCCCTTTATCCTTACTAGTCTTCCAGTTCGTGCTCCTGAAAAACATCCCCACAGCATAATGCTGCCACTACCATGCTTCACTGTAGGGATGGTATTAGACTGGTGATTAGCAGTGCCTAGTTTTTTTCCTAACGAAGTGCCTGACATTCTTTCCAAAAAGTTACATTTTAGTTTTAACGAAGATAATTTTGTTTCTTGTGATCGGAAACGACTCCAGATGCCTTTTGGCAAATTCCAGGCGGGGAGTGGTTTCCGTCTGGCCACTCTACCATACAGACCTGATTGGTGGATTGCTGCACAGATGGTTGTGCTTCTGGACGGTTCTCCTTTCTCTACAGAAGAGGGCTGGAGCTCATACCGAGTTTCCATAGAGTTATTGATCATCTCCCTGACTAAGGCCCTTCTCCCCTCATCACTCAGCTTAGATGCCCGACCAGCTCTAGGAAGAGTTCTGGTGATTCCAAACATCTTCCACTTATGTATGACGGAGGCCACTGTGCTCATTAGAACTTTCAAAACAGTAGAAATTTTTCTGTAACCTTCCCCAGCCTTGTGCCTTGAGACAATCCTGTCTCTGAGGTCTACAGACAATTCCTTTGTTGCCATGCTTGGTTTGTGCTTTTACATGACTGGTAACCCTGGGACCTTAGACCGGTGTATGCCTTTTCAAATCATGTCTAATCAACTGAATTAACCACAGGTGAACTCCAATTAAGCTGCTGAAACATCTCAAGAATGATCACTGGAAACAGAATACCTGAGCTCAATTTAGAGCTTCATGGCAAAGGCTGTGAATACTTATGTACATGTGATTTTTCAGGTTTTTTATTTTTAATAAATTTCTAACAATTTCTAAAAATCTTTTTCACATTGTCATTATGGGGTATTGTGTGTAGAATTTTGAGGAAATAAATTAAATTAATCCATTTTAGAATAAGGCTTTAAAATAAAAAATGTGAAAAAAGTGAATACTTTCCAGATGCACTGTACAATAAACACACACTACAATGCAGTGTTCTACTTGTGGGTTGTTGTTTTTTCATTATTATTGCATGGAGCAGATTTGGCCTTTTTGAGATAAAATTTTGAGAGAAAATTTTATTAACAAATAGTAGACTACATAAATGGATAGTGAGAAGTCTTTAACACTTCTTAAGTAACATGCAGTGACCTTTGCTTTAACAGACACTTAACAATTTGACAAAACAATACATTTCTTGTTTGTCTTGTTTATTTTTTAAATATTTTAACAGGAAATTGTTGTTGTATGATTAATACATATTCATTTGTATGTTTGTCAAAAGAGTGAACATAAGAGCAAATTATGTAGTTTAATTGGCATTTGAAAATGGTGATATTTGTGTATTGTTTTCTTTTCTCTTGTTAGACAAAGCCACAAATCCATCCAACAGACAAGAGGAGTGGGAGTACATCATTGGGTTCTGTGATCAAATCAATAAGGAACTTGAGGGGTATGCTTACCTTTCCTAGATGGTCGTCTTGAGCATTAGGACACTATGTAAATATGAAATTTGTATCTGTTTTTTGCAGCCCACAGATATCTGTCCGGTTATTAGCACATAAAATCCAGTCACCACAAGAATGGGAGTCATTACAAGCACTAACGGTGAGTTCATCTGATGCCACCAATGAATTTTAGCAAAACCTGTATTTTTAAAATAGTCAGTGGCTGATTTTAGATTGTCTTTTCAGGTTTTAGAAGCTTGTATGAAGAACTGTGGGGGAAGGTTTCATAATGAAGTTGGAAAATTTCGATTTTTAAATGAACTCATAAAATTAGTTTCACCTAAGGTAAGTTAAAGGATAATTACATAATTTAAAGTTGAGCTGTCTATTTACTGCAGCGAATACTACTCATGTAGAGGTTTTCATTTCTTTATAATAATACAAATGATACAATCTTGCTGTGGTTTTTATCTTGCAGTATTTGGGAGACAGAGTATCTGAAAGAGTGAAGACTAAAGTAATAGAGCTGCTCTACAACTGCTCAGTTGCTTTACCAGATGAGGCAAAAATCGCAGAGGCCTATCACATGCTAAAGAAGCAAGGTTGTTTCATGACAAACATAAACACTGATGTGTAAAAGATCTCTCCTACTTATTTTCTGTCTTATGTCTGCTTCTTTCCAACATGTTAGGCATTGTAACAAAAGACCCAGAAGTTCATGTGGATAGGACCCTTATTCCTTCGCCAAAGACCAAAAATCCAGTGTTTGACAATGAAGAAAAGAGTAAGGTGAAGAAACCAAAAAGGCAATATTTAAAGTTTAATATAATTTAAGTTCGGTTGGCAGTATTTGTGCTATGTTATCACAAAACACCACACATGATAACTGCTTTAAATTGTTGTATTTTGTCAAAATTTCTTCTTAACTTCTTTTAGTGGAAAGCTTTATAATACAAGTGTAGCGACAAAATGTTGACTGAGCTTAAATTGTCATAAGCGTGAACAGTAAATCTAATAGTTCTGTATGAAAAAAATTCCTTCCAGCGTCTTGCAGAACTTCTTAAGAGTAAGAAGCCAGAGGATCTTCAAGAAGCCAACCGCATCATCAAGAACATGGTCAAAGAGGTGAGGAGACCATAATTGTATAAAAAATGAATATATAAAGATAAAGAATGCAATGTAAAATGTAATATTGTGTTTTATTTCCATTTTGTTTAAATTAAAAATAGTTTTTAATAAAAGTATTCATGATTTTGAGGAGTCACACCCCATGACATTTTCTCATAAATTAAGAGACATACAGTAGTGACCTTGACACATCTACAGGGATCTGCTGTGATGTAATATGATTTTTTTTATTTGAATGAGTGTTGTTCTTTATGTTGTTTTCTCTGTGTGTGGAATTGTTTTTTAAAATATTTCTAAGCTGTGAAGCAACTTTGTTAAAAACATTTCAAATTCATGTGAAATCAAAATTTAAAATGTTTATATTGTTGAGCTGTATAAATATTTCTTCCAAGTTAATCAAATGAAAATTTTTTTTGTTGTTTTTTTTTTTTTACTTCAATCAAGTCTGACCATTTGATTTCATGTTTGGTTTGGGAGTCCTTCTCTGAGGAATTCAGTTTGATGGCTTAAGCCATAATATTCTTAACCACACCCACTAAGCAATAGTTAACTTTAAGGGGATGATGCTCAAAAAGAAAACTCCGCCTTTACTAAGTAATGCACTTTAGTTGGAAGTACATTAGCATACTGCAATAAAAGTCTGAGCAACTTTTACGTTACACGAAATTTAATTATAAATATATCAGAAATAAAATTAATTTTACCGATTAAATGCAACCTCATGATAGAAAATGTGTCATTGAATTCATTAATTTGATTTATTTATTTAATTATTGAATTGTTTATTTATCTATTTTTTCTCCTCTGTCAAAGCCTTTATTGCCAGAATAACCAGAACTGAAAAATACAGCTCAGTGCTTCAACTGAATCTCTGCATCAGAATAAATTGAGAAGAGATTATATAAACATAAAAAGCATATTAAATACAAGTGACCGATCTCATATTTAATGTTTTAAACAACTTAAATATGGGGGAAAGGATATTTAATCTTTCAGCATAACAGACTGAAATGAAACCAATTTACTTTTAAAGTATATGCAAAGAAAAAGCGCATACAGAACATATACTTGTTTCATAATTTTTTTATTTTTTTTTTAAACTTGATGACTTTCCTTTTTAATTAGTATTATTATGCAAACCGGCACACAATAATCTGGAATCAAATCTCATGTAATTTTGAATTAATTAACATGCATTATATCTTTATTGTTTCGTCTGCAGTTGACAGAATTCATTTGCATTCATCAAATATATCATTCCTTACTCGACTTTCTTTCAGGATGAGGCTTTACAGCAAAAAGTTTCAAATCGTGTCAGCACCCTAGAGAAGGTGAACAACAGTGTGAAGCTCCTTAATGAGATGCTAAGCCATTTCAAAACGGATGAGTCAACACAAGAAGACAAAGAACTTTTAAAGGCGAGACACTTGAGTTTCTATCTAGTCACTTCTGGTCTTAAGCTGCCATTTAAATGTGCAGTAACTGACTGTGTGTGACTTGCATTGTATTCATAGGACCTTTATAATGACTGTGACAACCTTAGAACTGCTGTCTTCAGACTCGCCACCGAGACAGAGGATGATGACAGTGCCTTAGGTAATGCACATCTGCAAATAAAACTAATATTAGAGTAGATCAAAAAGAACTTCTCCTCTTTACTGTGATTAACTTTGCCATCGTCTTGTTTATAGGTGATATTTTGCACGCTAGTGATGATCTCTCACGAGTAATCAACTCCTATAAGAAGATTGTTGAAGGACAGACCATTGTGATTGACGTACCAGCATCAACACCCTCTGGGTGTATGTATTGCATAATATATTAGATCTATTACACTATACGCTTTAAAAATATAAATTTTAGTATACTGCATTTGAATTATCCAAAGTGCTTTCATGGTTCATCAAATTAAAGAAGCCTGTTGCACAAAGCCAGTTTGGGTTTTTACCTGAGAGAGTTTGTTTATATTGTGCACAGTAACATGCGCTACATGACTAACATGCTCTAGAGCAGGTTTTATTCTGGGCTAACGCAAACTGGACCAATCAGCTATGAGTAAAGTAACCTATTTCTGATGCAACAAAGCCACTCCCAGTCCCAGAGCATCTTTTTTGCTTCAAATTAAAGTTTTTTTACACTAAAAGCATTTTGAGTCATTTTTTCTGTATTTATAGTATGCTATTTATTGTTTATACTTGTATTGTATTTAATATTATATATTCAAATAGATTTGAATGGTCAATTAACATTATTAATGGCTTTGCATAAAACAAAATGACATGAACCTACATTATTAAAATCAGTGGATCAATTTGCATTGATATCATAGTACTTGCCTGAAGTTGCGTTTTCAAACTTCTGTTGCTTTCTGCCCTTTCAATGAGATTATATTTATAATATATTTGATAATGGTGTCTCGCAATCTTCAAAAGAGATGTGAATTGCACTGACTGAAATCATTAAAACTGACCCTCTCATGTGTACTGTGATTGGCTGTTTGCTACATTTGTCTTACTTTTAGCTGCATGCTATTCAGAGTTATTCACAAACATAACGTTAAACATCAAGTTGGACAGAGACAGTTTATATAAAGTGTTGTGAATTCATTAAAACTGATGTTAGCGATGCTGGATTTGTTTGTTTTGTTAATGCAGAAACTTACTCTGCAACCCAGATTTTGATCAACTTGTTTTGTGCAACAGTCCTCAAATTTTGAAACTGCAGTTTGATATGTTTTTAATTGATTGTTTTTTTCTGTTTGTTTAGGTATCAATGACAGAAGCTCTTCTGAGATCTTGATTGATTTAGCAGATTTGGGATCAGGAACTCCTTCACCCCTCCGCCATGGCTTGACTCCACCTCAGCACTCAGATTCTCCAGCAGCTGACCTTCTCACTCTTACGTCTTTAATGGGAGCTCAACCTTCCTCTCCCACAACGTCATCAGGATCCTCAAGTTTCCAAACCAGTCCTCCATCAAGCCAGCTTCCCAGCAGTCTGTCTCTTTTAGATGAAGAACTTGGCTCTTTTGGTAAATAATTAGGAGTTTTTTCATGGATGATGGGTATATTTTTAAGGATGTATTTAATATAAAATTCATAGACAGTTTGGGGTTGACATTTCCACATTAAGCACCACCAGTGTTGCCAGATATAGCAGACTTTTGCATTTCAACGAAACGCACAAAAACCACCCAAAATATTAAGATTAAGATTTTACTTAATTATAATTTATTTAAATCAGAATTAACCTAGTTTAACTAAAGTCATATATTTTAACCATACAGCAACCAACACCCCTCTCACCCACACACTGCACTTAATGTTGGAGTGTTTTACTTTCGAAATGGGGTATAAATTCATCCTATTTGCTGTTTTAAATTCTTTTGAACATAATTAGGTGCTGCTTGTCAATTGAATAACGCATCTATAATTGTTCTTGCTGTCAGTTGTGAAAAAAAAAGATAGAAAAAATGTCATGATCAAGCATTGTTAGTTTAACTCTATGGTTTCACTGCAGGCGCTGTGTAATGTGCGTGCACGCGAAGGGGAGTCAGATTTTCACACAACTTTCCTTGATCTCTTTTTTGGGGTGGTCCCACACGGTTTGCGCCATGCACTGGTCACTACTAACTGAATGGAGTAGGAGCAAACAGTTTTTCTTATTTTTTGTTTAAAAAGTTGTATATAAAAGTTAAGTTTAAAAACCGCCCAAATTTTGTCAACCCGCCAATGCTATTTTTTTACCTGCACAATCAAATTCAAAACCACCCAATCTGGCAACACTGAGCACCACCAACATGTAGGCACCCCAAACTTTTGAATAGTAGTGTAATCTTATAAATGTATATGTGTATATATAAATATATATATATATATATATATATATATATATATATATATATATATATATATATATATATATATCTTTAGGGTTAGTTAAGTTTACAGAAATGAATCTTAGAGCTTAAAATGAACACTACTTTTCAGGCCTTGGTAGTCTGGATTCAAACTCAAGGACATCTGCAGAAAAGACTACAAAGGAAGCTCAAAGCAATCAGTGGATTTCTTCACAAGTAAGACTAGTGAACATAATTAAAACAATGTTGTTCAGAAAATCCGCATTTTATTTACTATTCTCGTAAAATGAGTATTAGTAGTCATTTATTTGTCTGTTTTATTATTTTTTATTATTTTTTTAAAGTCAGGCTTCTGTTAATTGAAATAGATAACTATTGATTATTAGTTTTCTTATGGTTATTTGATTTAATCTTGATTTTTGAAAATAGCAGTGATATTTTAGCAGTGTAAATCTCAAATGCAAAAAAAGCACATAAATGCCAATAAAAACTGCACATAGATAATAATCTTTTATTTATTGATTTATTGATTTATTTTGCTTTTCTTTTCATACCATTCTTTGTTTATGATGTTTCACTAAAAAGAAAAGAGGAAGTAATTTTACTTCTATGGACGCAGAAAAAAAGATGAAAACATTTTCTCATACATTTTTATATTTACATTTGATGTAATATACCTCTTAAATATTACTCACTCAAAGGAATAAATAAATAAATATGGTGTTTGTTATATTCCTAAAATTGTGTGTGTGTGTGTGTGTGTGTGTGTGTGTGTGTGTGTGTGTGTGTGTGTGTGTGTGTGTGTGTGTGTGTGTGTGTGTGTGTGTTTGTTTGTTTGTGTATTTGTTTTTATATAACAGATTTCAAATCCAGTGACTGACTTCCTCTGCAGCTCTACTCCCTTAAATCCTCCTAACTCAGCAGCACCACCTACATCTAAAACTACCTCAATAACTGACTTTGAAAACTCTCTCCAACAGAGCTTCAAAGATCTTGTGCTGCTGGACCTGGACAAGACTAAAAGGTAAAACCAATCAGGGAATTCAAAGTAAATGTAGTAGTTCATTCTGGGCATTTCATTCTGTCCATGATTTACCCCCTTTATTAAGCAGTATAAACTATTTCATCTGTGAAATAACTGCTGAAAATGAAACTTTACAGGGAACAAAATTTTTTAGAGTATTGATGTACATGGCAGTTGTATTTTTAACAGAAAAAGAACTTTTATAATAGCATTCATGCATGGAAGGAATTAAGCATAACACGCAGACTCTATTATTAGCACTTTTACAGTAGTCATGAATGAGCTGCAAGTGGTGTTTCTCATTACATTTAAATACGGATAACTGTTCTTTCTATGTAAATCAGCCTGTCCAATTATTCAAGCTTGAGCAGCAGAGAACTTGCAGCTGGGAAAGAGAACATCCATCCAGCATTAAACACACTGAGTCTGTCTGCTGGAATTACTCCATTGCCTTCTGCTGGAAGCTCTGCCAAACCCCAGAGCTTCGGCCCGGACAGCCCTGTCTTCAGATCCCTTTCTCCTACCCTACCCAGCAGTCAGTCATCCTCAGGCTCGGACGTCTCCCTAACCAGCGTCTTTGTCCCGCTGGAGGCCATTAAACCAAGTAAGTCCAATAATAAATGTGGATGCTGTTGGTAGAAAGGATGCTGTATTCTATTTTTAGAAACTATTCAAGTTATTTCAGACCATAAAGAGGAATGTCAATGCCTGAATACAGCTATTTTTTTTTTCAACACATGCTTTTATCTCAGTGTAGCTTTGGATTACATGACTGACTGTGGAATAGATATTTTTCTAATTTTAATGACAGATTCAAAGTCCTGTCTTACACTCTTTTTGAAGAGATGTCTAACGGTGATGATTACGTTTTTAGCAAAAATCAATTGATTGAAGAGTTGACATCATATAAAATAACTTTAAATTTTATTGTCATTAAAATGGCTAAAGAAGCTGGTGTGGCATCAAATGCAAACAAACTTTCTCTGATTGGATATTGAGTTTAGAAAGAAGGTTATTAAAGGGAATGTGTGATGCTCTCATTTTGTTATCTTATCTGAGACTATAGATAAAATAGATATAGAAAATATAAAAAAATACTTTGTATTTTTTATAACATTAGCCACCTGGGATGAGGAATGCAATCAGCATTAAAGAGCCCATATTATACATGTAATAGGGTCATATCTTGGTTGTAAGGGTCTCCAACAACAGTCTAATATGCATGCAAGGTCAAAAAACACTTTCATGGTCTTATAATCTGCATTTATTTTTACCTAATTATTCCAGCCACTCCTGTATGAATCGTCCAGTGATTCATTTGTTCCCAAACCCCTCCTTAGCGCGAAGCTAATCTGCGCTGATTGGACTAATGACAGCCTGTTGCAATTGGTCGACTGCCTTCAGTCAGAGAGTGAAATCCCCAACAGCTAATCAGCAATATAAAAGTAATCACAGTTCATACACGCTCAATAGTGTAGGCGTGGATTTTATCTGCCAGTGGGTCAATGTAAATGCAGTGGATGGACTTGAAAATACAGACGACTAACTATTTTATTGAGCAAAAACTCCAAAAACGAGGAGATCTCCTAGCTTGTCTTACTCTGCTCTTTTCACAGACACACACACACAAACACACATATTGCCCTCGTCCTTGCGCGCACACACAAACACACACACACACACACACCTCCGGACGACAGCGCACGCACACACACACGCACACACACACTACCCTCGTCCACAGAGCTCCGTAAACAAAGCAGCACGCGTCGTGTTTTTAACGTGACTTTGTACGCGATATGAGAATATAGCTAGTTAACCTCATACAGTACACGCTGTTACAAGTAACAAATCACAACTAAATACATTTGCAAGCTAGAGTCAACGAGGCAACAACTTTAATCGCACGTACTTACACTTGAGAAATGGAGGAAGAAACCCATCCTGACATCCATCAGTAAGTTACTTTTTACTGATCCTTCCTTTAACAAACGCTGATGAAGTATTCTTTGTAGCATGTAGTTTGCAGAAGTTTCCAGTAGTTTCCAACTGCTTGGTTATAATGCTGAGGTTTTATCTTTGGGTAGAGACTCGATAATATCCATCTGCAGTGTGACCTCAATCGACCGGCATGTTTGTGTGTGTGTGTGTTTGTGGGTGTGTGTGTGTGTCGGGGTTTCTATGTCAGAGGGCGGAGCTGCAGGTTTGAAATCTCCCGGGTTTGCGCGTGCACGTGGTTTTGTTCGTATGTCATGGCGAAACATCTAATGACTCGGCATCAAGGCGACTCGTTTGAAGCACTATGAGTCGACTCTTTTTTGGCTGAATCAACCGTTTTAAACACTGTACTCTTTTTAAGATTTAAGCCTTATCTGGATACTTCACTTCACTTAGAGCTGTGTTACAAACTACATAGAGGGGAATTTTTAAAAACCCATAATATGGGCTGTTTAATGAATATTCAACATTTTATGCAAGCTCTTTTTGTCTGAAGCAGGGGTCACTTTGTTTGGCCCTGGAGAGGCCAATGGATATCTCCAACTGTGATTAAACACACTTGAACAAGCTAATCAAGCTCTTACTTTAGCCCTCTAGGACCAAGTTTGGTGACCCCTGGTCTAAAGGGATAGTAGAAGCATCCTCCACTTCTTCCATACTTATATAAGTTTTTTTTTTATCATGCTGAGAACAAAAGATCTTTTTAAGAATGTTGGTAACCATGGGGAGTATTATATAAATATCCTAACTTTATCATATCCTATTTGTTTGGTTTTAATTATGAACAAATTTAGTAAAAAAAAAAAAAAAAGTTTTTACACAGGGTGTCCGTGGGGTCTTAAAGTATTGAAAGTTGATAAATCAATTATGAGAAAATTAGGGCCCTTAAAAGTTATTAAAAAGTCTTAATCGTGTTTTTACAAGGTCTTAAATTTTCAAGCATTGTCCAAAGTGTTTGACTCCAAAAAGCATAAATATTTTTCTTTTCCTCCTAATATTAACAACAGCGTGCTCGATCCACGCGAGTGGTTCGGGCCAGGGCGTGTCCGGCCGAGCTCCTCCATCCGGGTGATGTCACGTAATTTGTGACAAATACGGAAAGGTAATGTGACGCTCTTCACATGTAGCGAAACCTTAGAGCAAAACAGACAGCAAAATGGGAAAATGTAAGTTTGCATATTCCTGGTTGGAGAAAGAAGAGTTTAAGCAGTGGCTGAAACCTTTCGCTAAAAACAACCACATAATTTATTCTTTCATGCTTTGTTACTTCCAAGCTTATCTAAGTTCTGTTGTTCAAGGTTGTGCACCGTTGGTTTATTTAACTTCAACTGTATATTGTCAACTGTTTATTAAGTTAATGGTTTGATACTGATTAAACTTGAAGTGTCGATGAGGTCTTAAAATATTCTGAGGAGGTCTTTAAAAAGTTTTAAAAAGGTATTGAAATTACTGCTTATTTCCAGCAGAAGGATTCCTGCATATACCTTGTTACATTTAGCTATAGTTTCCTAAAAGTGTTATCTTAACTACAGATAGGAAGGTGCTATTACAAAAACATCTCAACTTGACAAGAAATCTTAAAAATTGTCTTAACTTTAGGGCAAACCAATAGCTGTCATTACTTTAAAAAATTGAAAGATAACAAATAAAGGTGCTTACAATTGCATTCTCCAGCAATAGCACTACATTTATTGATTTACAATGAAGAGGCAAGAAGTTTAATAGTGGAAAGACTCTTGGAGGACCCTGAAGATGTGTTAAACCTCAGTGACAAAAACACTTATAAGCAGTGTTGGAGAAAGTTACTTTTGAATGTAATGCATTACAATATTGAAATACTCTCTCTGAGATGTTCTGATAATCTGAGATGTTCAGTTCAGCAAAAGATTTGACTGTGTCACTGCATATCATGCAAATTAATATAATACAAAACAATATAACTAAAACAGTCACAATTGGACAGAGCGAGAGTTCTTCTGTTAAACTGAACAGTCGCATCATTAAATGACATAAGCGTGCTCGGGCTCTGGTTTGGAAGGCAAAAAATGCAACGTGAGTTTGGGCTGAGGGGGGACGAGGGACAATCGAGCCTGGGCATAGTTCAAGACAACCGTGCCTAGTGTGAGTACACCCTAAGATAAGAAACTTTCTATAGTACTCTCCAAGCTTACAGAAAAACTAAATTCATATGGGTTAGTAACAACTTAAGTATGAGTACATTGTGTATTCAAATATTGGTTTTGCATGAATTGTCACCCAACATAAACGTTGTGTATCTGCAGTCCTACTTTTCTGAATGAGGAATATTAAGTATTGATGGCTATTATTTCTGCTATAGATAGATTATTCTTTACATGCTGGTGCAGAATGCATGTGCTAGATGGCAGTCTCTCTTGGTGTTCTCAAACGTAGCTTTTTTTTAGGCACTCGACTCAAAAGACAACAAGGTCTTCTTCAGCCTCAGGCTCTTTAATGATGACTTGATGCGCCTCTGTCGTTAGGGCTAGTGATGTTTTTCGATTATGTTTTCACAGGTAAGGAGTGTCCAGTGACGGCTTATGATAAGGATGGTGTTCGCGTGTTGTTGCACTTTGCTACTGACCACCCAACAGGCCGTCCTGATGTTCTGGTGATTGTGGTGTCCATGCTGAACACGGCACCACTGTTAGTCAGGAATGTAATGCTACAGGCGGCTGTGCCAAAGGTGAGGGCAAAACACTTTACTATGCTCTTTTTTTTTTTTTTTTTTTTTTACAAGCTAATAGTACTTTATAATTATTTTGTGACAGATGAGCTTTTGTACTTTTAGTTACCGCTCTGATTTATGATTGACAGTCTATGAGAGTGAAGCTGCAGCCCCCTTCAGGGACAGAAATGGCCCCCTTTAACCCCTTCATGCCCCCCAGTTCCATCACTCAAATCATGCTGCTGGCAAACCCATTGAAGGTAAAGGCACTTACACACACACATGCTAGGAAAAATCTGACATTGTGTTTCTGTGATAAATATTGCAATATATTTACAATTTTACCGGATGACTTGAAAACTGCTCTTTTGAAAGATTGTATTAATTTCGAATGATTGAGATGATTCTTTTGCCAGAGATGGGTTGTGGCTGGAAGGCCATCCACTGCGTAAAAACTTGCTGGATAAGTTGGCGGTTTATTCCGCTGTGGCGACCCCGGATTAATAAAGCGACTAAGCTGACAAGAAAATGAATAATTGAATGAATGAGATAATTCTGTAGAGAAGTGAATCATGCATCAAATGCAACAAACAATTGACAAGCGAATACAAAAAAGCAAAGATAAAAGTGAAATAAACTGTTTTTGAGGCAGTCAAATAGTATTTGGGTTAAGAATTGGAATAATCAAATATAAAATAACCATGCAAAAGTCTTTACTGTATAAATAATTCAATAAAATTATTCTTTACAGTTACAAACCGTATAATTTCTTGTGACTGCAATCCTGCAATGTGACAATTGCCGATGTGCACATTGTGATATTAATACTGAAACTTATTATTGTGCAGCTCTAACACGCACACACACTCTTTGTGAAACTTCTTATGATTATTATACTGTACAAACTTCATAAACATTTTATTCTGCATGATTTCTAAGCTGATTTCCACATGGTACAAAAAACTGATCTTGTTTATGTATGTTTAATCAGTGTTGAACCTTAAATTTGTTGCAAAGTGGATTGCCCATTTAAAATGCGAACATATATAAAAGTTGTTTATTTGTCAGATTGAGTTCAGTTCTACATAAAAAAGTGTCACCAAAATAAAAAATGGTTCGTTAGGTTTTATTTCATAAAAAAAAAAAAAAAAAAAAAACATTAAAAAAACTAAACTTATTAAAACATGTTATTGTGTATATATAAATGGGCAATATCACTGGTGGGAACGAGCTACTTCACCAACGTCACTTTAGAGCTAGTATTTGAATTCTAGTATTCTCTAGCGTACTGTTTAAAGTGATGACAAAACAGGTAATGTTGCTAACATTTTAAGATTATAAGGCTGAACAGCATGAAATGCCATAAGTTTAGAAGCATTTCCCATTTATTCTCTGCTGCAATATATCACTATAAGGCTACGTTCACACTGCAGGGAAATGTGAATCAGATTTTTTCGCTCACATGTGACAATGTGAACAGCCTAAACTGCATGGAATCTGATCTTTTTAATTCAGATTTGTGCCACTTTCATATGTAGTATTAAATCAGACACAGATCTGATGTTTCACAATGCTACCGCAGTGTGAACGGTTATGTAGGATTTCATGTGACTTTTACATATTCTTTGAGCGACATGCATAATCATTCTGTGCTGCAAACATTATCTAGCTTACTCCTCAGCAGCATAGTAGAATGGTATACAGCGCAATTACTTTACCACAGAAAGTTGGTTGTTCATTTTGAAAGAAAATTCGAATGCAAAACTGGTGCTTGATAACCAATCTGATTAACGATTGGGGCACGGGTTGATCAGGAAGCTGAAAAGCATCGGAAGAGTGTTGCGGATAGGAGACTCGTGCACAACTGAGCAAGCACATTAATTTTAAGGGGGAACTTTCTCTCCGAGAGAAAAAAGAGCAGGTGCTCAAGCACCCAAACACCTCTTCTGCACATGCCTGTTGTTTATAACAAAGTAAAATAAAAAATAACTCTACAAACAAGGAAAGACCCACTCCACCTTCTCAGTTCAATCTGTAACTTTAATCATTAACCCTTGATGAGTTCTTGACACTTATCAAGTATTATTCTTGACACCTGAGACTTATTTTATGTTTCTAATGATGAAATACACTTTAGTAATAGCAGAACAACCCTTCAGTGCATGAAATACACAACAGTTGTCTGTAAAAAGGGCAATAATCATATTAAGCATAATCTGACAACATGCTTACTTCGTACAGTATACACATTGTATGCATAGTTAGACAATTTGTGCAGTCCTTAACTTTACTTTTGCGCATGCGGGTCAGTTTAGGACCATAATCAGTACACACTGCAAATCTAATATTGGCCACATTTATAACAACAATGTTGTAAAATTATTATTATTTTTTTTTTATCTGAAAAAATCTTGATTTGAACACTAAGCCTTGCAGTGTGAACATAGCCTAATTAACTTCAAAAAAGACAAAGCAAACACTACCAGATTGCTATGGTATAAATACTACGGTTGGGTATCGTTTGGGATTATTTCGATACCGATGCTAAATTGATACTTTTAAAACGATACCGGTGCCAAAACATTGCCTGAACCAATACTTTTGAGCCACAAAATGGCCACAAAATGGTGGATGACTCTAGAAAAATCTTTTATTTGACAAAATCTTTTAAAAAAATATATTTTAATAGAACAATATAATTTAATATTTATTTATTTTATTTTATATAAATATATTTATATATTTTATATATTTTAATTACATTAATATATTTACTTTGATCACTTGTTGGTTAGCATGAATTTAAGATTTGCATTATGAAATTACATTAGTTTACTACTAATCTGTGAAAAGGCTGTCATCAAAATACTGAACTCCTTTTTTCTAGGGTTGGGGCTTTTAACTATGTTTATGTTTTGGTTATCAGTAATCTAACGATTTGCCTTAATCTGAAAAAGAAAATAATATAATTAAGGTGTTCACATGAGTTGCTTTATTTTGCCCTCCCATTCATTTAAAATAATGTTTCTGAAATTTTCACAGTTTTTATTCAAAAAAATTATTATTCTGGAGTCGTAATAAGTTGTATTTCTTATTGTTTATTTCTTGAATAAAAGCAGTTTTTAATAAAAAAAAATTAAGGTCAGTATTATTAGCCTCCTTAAGAATTATTTACTGTATGTTCAATATACACAACAAAACAGTTACAAAATAATTTGACTGATTATTTATTATTGTGTCAAAACGCCGTGGCGACGCGTCCAAAATTTAGGGGGGGGCCAAGCTTGTTGACACGGGGACTGGTGGAAGAGTGCTCTATTAATAGAATGTGATACTGCACGTAAAATAGAAAGAAAAAACTCTGTATTTCGCGATGCATGTGTCTGTGGTCCTTTTAAGTTAATCAAAAATCACTGTTTACATGGTAGTCTAGACTCTAAATCAGAGTATTGTCTTAATCATATTAAAATCGGAGCATTGGTGTCCATGAACGTACTCATTGAAAGTGCCATATGATGTCAGAGACAGTGCATTCCTATGCCTTTGAGCCCTTAAATGTGTCATTAAGTTTGACGTGTTTCCCCCCTTAAAGGCTGATTTATACTTCTGCGTCAAGCACACGCGTATGCTACGGCGCAGCCTACAAGTGGACGCATAGCCCCTCACCGTGGCCGTCGACATTGCTGACGCGCACCTCTCAAAAAATATAACGCGTACATGTAGCGCAAGCTCTGTGATTGATCGGCTTGGTAGCGCTGACAAATGTGGGCGTAGGTGAGAGCGGCGTGAGCATGAAGCGGGTGTTTACAAGTGTGTAGTCCCGTGAAGGAGCTTCGGATGGAGACTGCTGATTTATGTTTAACTTTTGTAAAGCATTTGCTTCAGGTGTCAGAACTCTTGCTTGTAAAATACGCTTAGTTTAAGCAAATTTGATGAATGCGATCATGTGTTGATCTGAAAAGAGTCACTCTCGCTCACCGTATGCGCTGTACTGCGTGCGTCCATTCCTAAGCAACAAGAACAAACGCCTGACATCGCCTGTCTGTATTCCTCAAAATTGTTTAGAATTAAATGTTTGGACATGGTGTGACAACGTGTACCTATGTGTGCCCCCCTTGATGCGTCTTACGTCCTTGTCACAGTACCAGTGGCACCTAAAATAGGCACTGAAATGTATATGCTGATTTGATCCGGTACATACCGGTTACAAAGGTATCGGGGCTACAATGTCTCTGGGTTTCGGTACCCAACCCTAATAAAACAGCACTACAACATACAAAATAGAGAGATTGACTTACAAAGTCACTTACCTGTTTTATAATGATTTGATCAGCTGTAGTTCATCTTCACTAAGGGCTTATTATGCAGTCTCTGTCGCCATCTTGTGGCAGAACATCAACTGTCTTTGCTCTGCTCAGCATGACAGGCTGTTGAATGCCAACACAATTAATCTCCGAAATTATGAATATTTAAATTTGCACTATCCTTATAAATAAATTGCATAATTATAATTTAAACAACTACATTCTCGCCTAAAAAAGCCGCAAAATCAAAATATTGTCTTTAATTTTGCCTTAATAAGTTTGGGTTTAAAAAAAAAAAAACAATTAAAGAAAAAAAAAACTTTTTTGTGTGTTTTACAGGAGAAGGTGAGAATGAGGTACAAGCTGACATTCATTCTTGGAGATCAACCAGTCACAGCATCTGGAGAAATAGACCAGTTTCCTCTAGTAGAAAAATGGGGTCATTTATAGATGTGTAAGCATTATTATTCATAAAAGGAAATGAAAAGGCTTACTGTGTGTAAGTGAGTGAATTTCAGCTATATCTCAAGAATATTCTATGTCCATGAAAGAATCTTCGAAGCTGGATGTTACATTTCTCCATTCCAGTCTTTCAGTAATCCCACAGATATTTTGAATTGATGTGCTGGTCTTGGTCATCGGGTATTGTTGTCATTAACATGTTATTTCTTAACCGGTCATTTTTTTGTTAGCTGCCAGAGCACAATTTAGTCCATACCTCACCCTGACATGCAGTGAAGATGTCATAGCACTGGACGTTTTTTTTTTTTTTTTTTTTGTGAAGCAATATACCAGTTGAGTTATTGTTCTTAGTGAACTGTATTGATGTCCTCTCTTGAGTTATGCATATTTATTTTCTATTTATCAAGTTCTTGGTGTTTGACATTGCTAGCTTGTCTGGCTTAAAGCCAAATATACACTTTTAACGTTAACAGCAATTCTGCAGATGACAGTAATTGACACAAGGGAGTGTATGAGCAAAAACATGGTGATTTCATTTTTGATTCGCTGTATGCAAATGATCAGTTTCAATTTATTTTCCATTTTCACACAACTGGAAGAAATCTGTTTTGAATATAATTGAACAGGAAGCTTGCTTTGATGGGTAAAAAGAGACTTTTGTGGGGACGTTACAATTGCCAATCTTTACATTAAAAAATGTGACTTATGTTTGCAGGAATGGGTTGATGTAAGCAATGGATGCCTTTTTTGTACTTCTTTTTATTGGTTTTTTTACAGCAGGCACCTCAGTATTGTATTGTTTTGTCGTATTTGATGTGTATGTATGTGTGTTGGTCTGGGGGCATGAGAGAGATGGAGGAGGGATTGGGATGATCATATCAATTAACTCTTAAATTATTTTGAATAAGAGCATTACAGATCTTCCAGTGATGCGCTTTTAGAGTTGAAAGTGAAATCTACAATGTAATATTGTGTATACTGTTTTAAAGATAAATAAATATATTGTTTTAAACAGTTCCCTGAATTTTGTGTCCATCTTTGTTGGCTGCTGTAGAATTTGTCAGGGCAAATTCAAAAGGCTCCAAGGGACATTTTGGAGTGTAAACAAAAATGGCTAACATTAAAGTGCCAAATTAAAGTTTCAAATCACAGTGCTTAGAACAGGTCACTTCGAAGGGCCCTTTGAAATGAAGGGTTTTAAAGGGTACAACTGATGAAAACATCAGGCACCTATGCTCTGTTGCACAGTTGGTAATTTGTAACAACATACAAGAGCAATAACGGAAAAAGAGTAGTTAGACAGGACTGGGCATGGGTCAATAACCGATTTCAAGATATACTGCGGTTTGGAAAAGTCAAGGTTTTAAAAGGTATGAGTAAGATTTTTTTTATTTACATTTTTTAAGGACAACAGTATTTTCATCAGAAAAAAAATTTCAAAGATGCCATTTTAAATTGTAAAGAAATCAATGTTTTGGAAACTAATGAAGACAGCAGAAGTCAATTAATCTTTTGAATTATTTAGACTGATATGTTTACTGTTCCAAACTTTTATAAATATTTCAAAAAATAAAATATTGTTTTCAAAGAGGAAACCTTTTTGTTTTTACCCATACGTTTAAAAAGAAGATATTTTAGAGCAGCACTGTGAAATCGTGATATTTTTGTCCACGGTTATCACACCGTCTGAATCTTATACTGGCTCATGCCTAGACAAGACAAATACATTTTTTTAGATTTAGACGCGAATAGAAACATTACTCAAAAAATAATTTTTAAGGCTTTAAAATAATGTTTCTTTTTCTTAATTTTATTATTGCTCGTCTCTTTAAATATATAAAGTTTGTGAAAGTTGTTTGGTGTCAAGCAATGACAAATTGAGTTTGACTTCACGAATAAATTTAAGTATAATATTTTTTAGCTAATTGTAAAAAGTTTATGAACAAAGTTATAAATTAAAACAAACAGTTCAAAATATTTTTTAATAAATGAAAAGCGTGAATAATTACAAACATACACACGCATGCTAAATACAAACATGCATAAATAAATAAACGCTTAGCCGTTTCATGTATGTTTTGTGAGCATCAACTAAGTGCGTTCCAAAGAGAAGCTTTTTATTTTTTTTGCCCCGTTTACACTAGTGCGTTTTAGTTACACTCAGTTATTCATTCGAAACATATGTCACTCCTGAGGCCAAACTTTTCGAAGAGATTAGGGCACTTAGATGGGACCTTCTGATGAATGAAACGCAGCGACAGATTTACCTTTACGTCGTCATATCCGGCAGCAATACGATCGCGTCATTAGCGGCATATTAAAGTTATAGCGGCATACTAAAGTCATGGCAGACGAAAAGACGAAGGTTTGTACTCAAATTTCTTTGGGCTTTGGGCTATTTATGCACTAATGTGTAGTAAATGTGCTGTATTCATGGGGGACGTTTTTATTCACGTATTGTCAAGCGATCTTGTGTCTGAAAAGATGATCCTTCATAAAGCGAACGCGCTAATTATGAAGTTTGCAAAAACAACGTGGAACTAGATATTAAAGTTTGAGGACAAACTTTATGGTGGCTTGAAAAGCCGAATCTGAAAGTTTGAAGTGGTTGAATTAGCATGTTACTAGCATGATTCTAGCATGAATTAGCATGCTACTAGGATAATTCTAGCATGAATTAGCATGTTAGTACCATGATTCTTACATGAATTAGCATGTTGTTAGCATGATTCTAGCATGAATTAGCATGGTACTAGCATGATTCTAGCATGAATTAGCATGTTGTTAGCATAAATCTAGCATAAATTAGCATGTTACTAGCATGATTCTAGCATGAATTAGCATGTTGTTAGCATGATTCTAGCATGAATTAGCATTTTACTAGGCGGTTGCTAGGGTGTTTTGAGTGGTTGCTAGGTGGTTGCTAAGGTGGTGCAAGGCAGTTGCTAAGGTGGTCTGACTAGTTGCTAGGTGGTTGCTAGGGTGTTGCTAGACGGTTGCTAGGGTGTTTTGAGTGGTTGCTAGGTGGTTGCTAAGGTGGTGCTAGGCAGTTGCTAAGGTGTTCTGACTAGTTGCTAAGTGGTTACTAAGGTGTTGCAAGGTGGTCGCTAGGGTATTCTGAGTGGTTGCTAGGTTGTTGCTAAGGTGTTGCTAGGCGGTTGCTAGGGTGTTCTGAGTGGTTGCTAAGGTGTTGCTAGGTGGTTGCTAAGGTGTCCTAAGTGGTTGCTAGGTGGTTGCTAGGGTATTCTGAGTGGTTGCTAAGGCGTTGCTAGGTGGTTGCTAGGGTGTCCTGAGTGGTTGCTAGGTGGTTGCTAAGGTGTTGCTAGGTGGTTGCTAGGGTGTCCTGAGTGGTTGCTAGGTGGTTGCTAAGGTGTTGCTAGGCGGTTGCTAGGGTGTTCTGAGTGGTTGCTAGGTGGTTGCTAAGGTGTTGCTAAGGTGTCCTGAGTGGTTGCTAGGTGGTTGCTAAGGTGTTGCTAGGTGGTTGCTAAGGTGTTGCTAGGCGGTTGCTAGGGTGTCCTAAGTGGTTGCTAGGTGGTTGCTAAGGTGTTGCTAGGCGGTTGCTAGGGTGTCCTAAGTGGTTGCTAGGTAGTTGCTAAGGTGTTGCTAGGCGGTTGCTAGGGTGTTCTGAGTGGTTGCTAGGTGGTTGCTAAGGTGTTGCTAGGTGGTTGCTAAGGTGTCCTAAGTGGTTGCTAGATGGTTGCTAGGGTGTTCTGAGTGGTTACTAAGGCGTTGCTAGGTGGTTGCTAGGGTGTCCCAAGTGGTTGCTAGGTGGTTGCTAAGGTGTTGCTAGGTGGTTGCTAAGGTATTCTGAGTGGTTGCTAAGGCGTTGCTAGGCGGTTGCTAGGGTGTCCTGAGTGGTCGCTAGGCCCTTACTAAGGCATTACTAGGCCGTTGCTAGGTGGTTGCTAGGCGGTTGCTAGGGTAATTTGGGTGGTTGCTAGGCAGTTGCTAGGGTACCCTGGTTGGTTACTAGGCAAGCCTCACATACATGATTGATAAAACATTTATACTTAGTAAGCATTTCTAGCAAGTTACAGTACTGGGCTAGTCAATATTAGCATGTAGCTAGTCACTGCTAGCATGTGTAGCATATAGGAAGTTCCGTTTGCTAGCATGAGTCAAACGAGCCAATCTCCAAGTCTCTACGATGTTCTGATGCTGAGATATAGCTGTTGATGAATGGTTGCTAGGGTACTCTGTTTTGTTGCTATGGGCGAGGTTACAGAGTGAACTTGAATGTGAATGGTTGTCTTAGTCGAATGAACCAACCCCCATGTCTCTATGACACTGCTATGCAAAGATATGCATCTTGGCCTATTTTAATGGAAGTCTATGGAATCAATTTGGGGGCGTGGCTTGTGAGCTTCATTATCATATTGAGATGCTCATTGGTTGTCTGAGTCAGATGAGCCATCCCCCAAGTCAATAGGACACTGCTATGCAAAGATATGCATGTAGGCCAGTTATTAACATGAGTCTAGTTTGAATTAGCATGTTACTAGCATGATTCTAGTACAAATTAGCATGTCATTAGCATGTTTCCAGTATGAGTTAGCATGTCATTAGCATGATTAGCATATGAGTAGCATGTTGCTAGCATGATTGGCATGTCATTAGCATGTTAGAATTATAAGCATTTGATAGCACAGCTAATTACATTCTATAGGACAGTTGCTAGGGTGCAGTATGTGGTAGTTAGGGGTGTGGCTAGAAAGTTAAAAGGCCATCAGTGATTGGCTGCTGGCTAGACTGAGTTAAATGAGCTCAGCCATTAGTCTCTATGACAGTCTGATGCAGAGTTATGAGCTCACAAAGTTTGATCCCATGTTAAGTCAATGAGAGTCTTTTGTAATGGAAGTCTACGGGACAGTTGCTAGGGTGCAGTATGTGGTAGTTAGGGGTGTGGCTAGAAAGTTAAAAGCTCATCAGTTATTGGCAGTTTGGTAGACTGAGTTAAATGAGCTCAGCTATTAGTCTGTATGACAGTCTGATGCAGAGTTATGAGCTCACAAAGTTTGATCCCATGTTAAGTCAATGAGAGTCTTTTGAATGGAAGTCTACGGGACAGTTGCTAGGGTGCCATAAGTGGTTGCTAGGGAGTGGCTAGTAAGTCTAAAGGTCATCAGTGATTGGCTGCTGACTAGACTGAGTTGAATGGGGCCTGACTCTAGTCTGTAGGACAGTCTGATACAGAGTTATGAGCTCACAAAGGTTGACTCAATGTTAAGTCAATGGCAGTCTTTTACAATGGAAGTCTATGGGACAGTTGCTAGGGTGCCAAAAGTGGTTGCTAGGGAGTGGCTAGTAAGTTTAAAGGTCATCAGTTATTGGCTGCTGGCTAGACTGAGTTAAATGAGCCCAGTTAGAAGTCTGTAGGACAGTCTGATGCAGAGTTATGAGGTCACAAAGTTGGACCCAATGTTAAGTCAATGGGTATTTTGGGAATTTTCCGGGTCGTTTTTCGGAAAACCGAAAGTCGGATCAGTCGGAAAAGATATAGCAACCCGAGTCAGACCAGTTTGAAGGTTTGACGAAAGTTTGAGGTATGAAGCTTGAAAGGGTTAGGAGGAGATAGACTTTAAAATTAGTCTCAGAAGAAAGAAGAAGAAGCAGAATAATAACTAGATTCTTAAAGTTTGAGAACAAACTTTGAGGCTGGCTTGTGAAAGCCTGACGGTGATAGTTTATTTAGTTTAAACAGTTTTAAAAAGTATGAAAAGATAGATAGATAGATAGATAGATAGATAGATAGATAGATAGATAGATAGATAGATAGATAGATAGATAGATAGATTAGCATGTTATTACCATGATTTTAACGTGAAATAGCATGTTGTTAGCATGATTCTAGCATGAATAAACATGTTACAAGCATGATTTTAGCATGAATTAGCATGTTGTTAGCATGATTTTAGCATGAATTAGCATGTTACTAGCATGATTTTAGCATTAATTAGCATGTTGTTAGCATGATTTTAACATGAATTAGCATGTTGTTAGCACGATTCTAGCATGAATTAGCATGTTACTAGCATGATTCTAGCATGAATTAGCATGTTACTAGCATGATTTTAGCATGAATTAGCACAATTCTAGCATGAATTAGCATGTTGTTAGCATGATTCTAGCATGAATTAGCATGTTGTTAGCATGATTCTAGCATGATTTAGCATGTTACTAGCAAGATTCTAGCATGAATTAACATGCTACTAGCATGATTCTAGCATAAATTAGCATGTTGTTAGCATGCTTCTATCATGAATTAGCATGTTACTAGCATGATTCTAGCAAGAATTAGCATGTTGTTAGCATGATTCTAACATGAATTAGCATGTTACTAGCATGATTCTAGCATGAATTAGCACGTTACTAGCATGATTCTAGCATAAATTAGCATGTTGTTAGCATGATTCTAACATGAATTAGCATGTTACTAGCATGATTCTAGCATGAATTAGCATGTTGTTAGCATGATTCTAGCATGAATTAGCATTTCACTAGCATGATTCTAGCATGAATTAGCATGTTGTTAGCATGATTCTAGCATGAATTAGCATGTTACTAGTATGATTCTAGCATGAATTAGCATGTTGTTAGCATGATTCTAGCATGAATTAGCATGTTACAAACATGATTCTAGCATGAATTAGCATGTTGTTAGCATGATTCTAGCATGAATTAGCATGTTACTAGCATGATTCTAGCATGAATTAGCATGTTGTTAGCACGATGCTAGCATGAATTAGCATGATACTAGCATGATTCTAGCATGAATTAGCATGTTACTAGCATGAATCTAGCATGAATTAGCATGTTGTTAGCATGATTCTAGCATGGATTAGCATGTTACTAACATGATTTTAGCATAAATTAGCATGATTCTAGCATGAATTAGCATGTTGTTAGCATGATAGATAGATAGATAGATAGATAGATAGATAGATAGATAGATAGATAGATAGAGGTAGATAGATAGATAGATAGATAGATAGATAGATAGATAGATAGATAGATAGATAGATAGATAGATAGATAGATAGATAGATAGAGACAGACAGACAGACAGACAGACAGACTGACAGACAGATAGATAGATAGATAGATAGATAGATAGATAGATAGATAGATAGATAGATAGATAGATAGATAGATAGATAGATAGATAGATAGATGGTGTGCAAGCCTGATTCAAACAAGCCAACCCCCGCCTCTCTACGATGTTCTGATGCTGAGATATAGCTGCTATTATATCGTTGCTAGGTTAGTCTGTTTTGTTGCTATGGAGTTGATTGACAGCTTAGACTGATGATGTATCAAAGCTTCTTGCCAGTATGAACAGTTAAAAACAACCCCCATGTCTCTATCACACTGCAGCATGACAATATCAGTCTGAACCTCTTTAATGGCAGTCTATGGGACAGTTGCTAGGGTGCAGTATCTGGTTGTTAGGGTGTGGCTAGAAAGTTAAAAGGCCATCAGTGATTGGCTGCTGGCTAGACTGAGTTAAATGAGCTCAGCCATTAGTCTGTAGGACAGTCTGATGCAGAGTTATGAGCTCACAAAGTTTGATCCCATGTAAAGTCAATGAGAGTATTTTGCAATGGAAGTCTATGGGACGGTTTCTAGGGTCCAAAAGTGGTTGCTAGGGCGTGGCCAGAAAGTTTAAAGGTGGTCAGTCATTGGCAGTTTGATAGTCTGAGTTAAATGAGCCCAGTTAGAAGTCTGTGTGACATTCTGATGCGGAGTTATGAGGTCACAAAGTTTGATCCAATGTTACGTCTATGGGATTTTTCCGACGGTCCCGGGACGTTTTTCGGAAAACCGAAAGTCGGATCAGTCGGAAAGGATATAGCAACTCGAGTCAGAATAGTTCGGAGGTCTGACGCGAGTTTGATGGTCATAGCTTGAAAGGCCTAGGACGAGATAGAGTTTAATTTTTAGTCTCAGAAGAAGAATAATAATATTAATAACTAGATTCTTAAAGTTTGAGAACAAACTTTGAGGCTGGCTTGTGAAAGCCTGACGGTAATAGTTTATTTAAACAGTTTTAAAAAGTATGAAAAGATAGATAGATAGATAGATAGATAGATAGATAGATAGATAGATAGATAGATAGATAGATAGATAGATAGATAGATAGATAGATAGATAGATGTTGTTAGCATGATTCTAGCATGAATTAGCATAATGTTAGCATGATTCTAGCATAAATTTGCATGTTGTTAGCACGATTCTAGCATGAATTAGCATGTTGTTAGCATGATTCTAGCATGATTTAGCATGTTGTTAGCATGATTCTAGCATGATTTAGCATGTTGTTAGCATAATTCTAGCATGAATTAGCATGTTACTAGCATGATTCTAGTATGAATTAGCATGTTACTAGCATGATTCTAGCATGATATAGCATGTTACTAGCATGATTCTAGCATGAATTAGCATGTACCTAGCATGATTTTAACATGAATTAGCATGTTACTAGCATGATTTTAGCATGAATTAGCACGATTCTAGCATGAATTAGCAGGTTGTTAGCATGATTCTAGCATGAATTAGCATGTTACTAGCATGATTCTAGCATGAATTATCATGTTGTTAGCATGATTCTAGCATGAATTAGTATGTTACTAGCATGATTCTAGCATGAATTAGCATGTTACTGACATGATTCTAGCATAAATTAGCATGTTGTTAGCACGATTCTAGCATGAATTAGCATTTGACTAGCATGATTCTAGCATGAATTAGCGTGTGACTAGCATGATTCTAGCATGAATTAGCATGTTGTTAGCATGATTCTAGCATGAATTAGCATGTTACTAGCATGATTCTAGCATGAATTAGCATGTTGTTAGCATGATTCTAACATGAATTAGCATGCTACTAGCATGATTCTTACATGAATTAGCATGTTGTTAGCATGATTCTAGCATGAATTAGCATGTGACTAGCATGATTCTAGCATGAATTAGCATGTTGTTAGCATGATTCTAGTATGAATTAGCATGTGACTGGCATGATTCTAGCATGAATTAGCATGTGACTAGCATGATTCTAGCATGAATTAGCATGTAACTAGCATGATTCTAGCATGAATTAGCATGTGACTAGCATGATTCTAGCATGAATTAGCATGTAACTAGCATGATTCTAGCATGAATTAGCATGTTGTTAGCATGATGGATAGATAGATAGAGGTAGATAGATAGATAGATAGATAGATAGATAGATAGATAGATAGATAGATAGATAGATAGATAGATAGATAGATAGAGGTAGATAGATAGAGGTAGATAGATAGATAGAGGTAGATAGATAGATAGATAGATAGATAGATAGATAGATAGATAGATAGATAGTTAGATAGTTAGAGATAGATAGATAGATAGATAGATAGATAGATAGATAGATAGATAGATAGATAGATAGATAGATAGATAGATAGATAGTTAGAGATAGATAAATAGATAGATAGATAGATAGATAGATAGATAGATAGATAGATAGATAGATAGATAGAGGTAGATAGATAGATAGATAGATAGATAGATAGATAGATAGATAGATAGATAGATAGATAGATAGATAGATAGATAGTTAGAGATAGATAAATAGATAGATAGATAGATAGATAGATAGATAGATAGATAGATAGATAGAGGTAGATAGATAGATAGATAGATAGATAGATAGATAGATAGATAGATAGATAGATAGATAGATAGATAGGTAGAGGTAGATAGATAGATGGTGTGCGAGCCTGATTCAAACAAGCCAACCCCCGCCTCTCTACGATGTTCTGATGCTGAGATATAGCTGCTATTATATCGTTGCTAGGTTAGTCTGTTTTGTTGCTATGGAGTTGATTGACAGCTTAGACTGATGATGTATCAAAGCTTCTTGCCAGTATGAACAGTTAAAAACAACCCCCATGTCTCTATCACACTGCAGCATGACAATATCAGTCTGAACCTCTTTAATGGCAGTCTATGGGACAGTTGCTAGGGTGCAGTATCTTGTTGTTAGGGTGTGGCTAGAAAGTTAAAAGGCCATCAGTGATTGGCTGCTGGCTAGACTGAGTTAAATGAGCTCAACCATTAGTCTGTAGGACAGTCTGATGCAGAGTTATGAGCTCACAAAGTTTGATCCCATGCAAAGTCAATGAGAGTATTTTGCAATGGAAGTCTATGGGACGGTTTCTAGGGTCCAAAAGTGGTTGCTAGGGCGTGGCCAGAAAGTTTAAAGGTGATCAGTCATTGGCAGTTTGATAGTCTGAGTTAAATGAGCCCAGTTAGAAGTCTGTGTGACTTTCTGATGCGGAGTTATGAGGTCACAAAGTTTGATCCAATGTTACGTCTATGGGATTTTTCCGACGGTCCCGGGACGTTTTTCGGAAAACCGAAAGTCGGATCAGTCGGAAAGGATATAGCAACTCGAGTCAGAATAGTTCGGAGGTCTGACCCGAGTTTGATGGTCATAGCTTGAAAGGCCTAGGACGAGATAGAGTTTAATTTTTAGTCTCAGAAGAAGAATAATATAGAACTAGACAGTAAAGTTCGTCGAGACAAACTTTGAGGCTGGCTTGACAAAGCCTGTTGGTAATAGTTTATTTAGTTTAAAAACAGTTTGAAAAAGTATAAGTAGCATGTTATTAACATGATTCTAGCATAGATTAGCATGTTATTAGCATGAATTAGCATCTTATTAGTACGATTCTAGCATGGATTAGCATGTTATTAGCATGAATTAGCATGATTCTAGCACGATTTAGCATGTTACTACCATGATTCTAGCATGAATTAGCATGTTATTAGCACGATTCTAGCATAAATTAGCATGTTATTAGCAAGATTCTAGTATGAACTAGCATGTCACTAGCATGATTCTAGTATGAATTAGCATGTCACTAGCATGAGTCTAGTATGAATTAGCATGTTACTAGCATGATTCTAGAATAAATTAGCATGTTATTAGCATGATTCTAGCATGAATTAGCATGTTATTAGCATGATTCTAGTATGAATTAGCATGTCACTAGCATGAGTCTAGTATGAATTAGCATGTTACTAGCATGATTCTAGTATAAATTAGCATGTTATTAGCATGATTCTAGCATGAATAAGCATGTTACTAGCATGATTCTAGCATGAATTAGCATGTAACTAGCATGATTCTAGTATGAATTAGCATGATTCTAGTATGAATTAGCATGTTATTAGCATGATTCTAGTATGAGTTAGCATGGTATTAGCATGATTCTAGCATGAGTTAGCATGTTACTAGCTTGATTCTAGCATAAATTAGCATGTTACTAGCATGATTCTAGGATGAACTAGCAAGTTACTAGCATGATTCCAGTATGAATTAGCATGTTATTAGCATGATTCTAGCATGAATTAGCATGTTACTAGCATGATTCCAGTAAGAATTAGCATGTTAATAGCATGAGTCTAGTATGAATTAGCATGTCATTAGGTTGATTCTAGTATGAATTAACATGTTATTAGCATGATTCTAGCATGAATTAGCATGTTACTAGCATGATTCCAGTATGAATTAGCATGTTATTAGCATGATTCTAGCATGAATTAGCATGTTTCTAGCATGATTCCAGTATGAATTAGCATGTTACTAGCATGATTCTAGCATGAATTAGCATGTTACTAGCACGATTTTAGCATGAATTAGCATGATTCTAGCATGAAGTTAGCATGTTGTTAGTATGATTCTAGCATGAATTAGCATGTTGTTAGCATGATTCTAGCACGAATTAGCATGTGCTAAGGTGTTGCTAGGTGGTTGCTAAGGTGTTGCTAGACGGTTGCTAGGGTGTCCTAAGTGGTTGCTAGGTGGTTGCTAAGGTGTTGCTAGGCGGTTGCTAGGGTGTTCTGAGTGGTTGCTAGGTGGTTGCTAAGGTGTTGCTGGGTGGTTGCTAAGGTGTCCTAAGTGGTTGCTAGATGGTTGCTAGGGTATTCTGAGTGGTTGCTAAGGCGTTGCTAGGTGGTTGCTAGGGTGTCCTGAGTGGTTGCTAGGTGGTTGCTAAGATGTTGCTAGGTGGTTGCTAAGGTGTCCCAAGTGGTTGCTAGGTGGTTGCTAGGGTGTTGCTAGGTGGTTGCTAAGGTATTCTGAGTGGTTGCTAAGGCGTTGCTAGGCGGTTGCTAGGGTGTCCTGAGTGGTCGCTAGGCCCTTACTAAGGCATTACTAGGCCGTTGCTAGGTGGTTGCTAGGCGGTTGCTAGGGTAATTTGGGTGGTTGCTAGGCAGTTGCTAGGGTACCCTGGTTGGTTACTAGGCAAGCCTCACATACATGCTTGATAAAACATTTATACTTAGTAAGCATTTCTAGCAAGTTACAGTACTTGGCTAGCCAATATTAGCATGTAGCTAATCACTGCTAGCATGTGCAGCATTTAGGAAGTTCCGTTTGCTAGCATGAGTCAAACGAGCCAATCTCCAAGTCTCTACGATGTTCTGATGCTGAGATATAGCTGTTGATGAATGGTTGCTAGGGTACTCTGTTTTGTTGCTATGGGCGAGGTTACAGAGTGCACTTGAATGTGGTTAGCTGTCTAAGTCAAATGAACCAACCCCCATGTCTCTGTGACACTGCTATGCAAAGATATGCATCTTGGCCTATTTTAATGAAAGTCTATGGAATCAATTTGGGGGCGTGGCTTGTGAGCTTCATTATCATATTGAGATGCTCATTGGTTGTCTGAGTCAGATGAGCCATCCCCCAAGTCAATAGGACACTGCTAAGCAAAGATATGCATGTAGGCCAGTTATTAACATGAGTCTAGTATGAATTAGCATGTTACTAGCATGATTCTTGTACAAATTAGCATGTCATTAGCATGTTTCCAGTATGAGTTAGCATGTCATTAGCATGATTAGCATATGAGTAGCATGTTGCTAGCATGATTGGCATGTCATTAGTATGTTAGATTTATAAGCATTTGACAGCACAGCTAATTACAGTCTATAGGACAGTTGCTAGGGTGCAGTATGTGGTAGTTAGGGGTGTGGCTAGAAAGTTAAAAGCTCATCAGTTATTGGTAGTTTGGTAGTCTGAGTTAAATGAGCTCAGCCATTAGTCTCTATGACAGTCTGATGCAGAGTTATGAGCTCACAAAGTTTGATCCCATGTTAAGTCAATGAGAGTCTTTTGTAATGGAAGTCTACGGGACAGTTGCTAGGGTGCAGTATGTGGTAGTTAGGGGTGTGGCTAGAAAGTTAAAAGCTCATCAGTTATTGGCAGTTTGGTATTCGGAGTTAAATGAGCTCAGCCATTAGTCTGTAAGACAGTCTGATTCAGAGTTATGAGCTCACAAAGTTTGATCCCATGTTAAGTCAATGAGAGTCTATTGAATTGAAGTCTATGGGACAGTTACTAGGGTCCAAAAGTGGTTGCTAGGGCGTGGCTAGAAAGTTTAAAGGTGATCAGTCATTGGCAGTTTGATAGTCTGAGTTAAATGAGCCCAGTTAGAAGTCTGTGCAACAGTCTGACGCAGAGTTATGAGGTCACAAAGTTTGATCCAATGTTAAGTCTATGGGATTTTTCCGACAGTCCCGGGACGTTTTTCGGAAAACCGAAAGTCGGATCAGTCGGAAAAGATATAGCATAAAGAGTCAGACCAGTTTGGAGGTCTGGTGTGAGTTTGGTGGTAATAGTTTGAAAGTTCAAGGAGCAGATAGATTTTGAATTTTAGTCTAAGAAGAAGAATAATAAATAAAAATAATAACTAGACAGTAAAGTTCGTCGAGACAAACTTTGAGGCTGGCTTGACAAAGCCTGTTGGTAATAGTTTATTTAGTTTAAAAATAGTTTGAAAAAGTATAAGTAGCATGTTATTAGCATGATTCTAGCATGAATTAGCATGATTCTAGCATGTATTAGCATGTTATTAGCATGAGTGTAGTACAAATTAGCATGTTATTAGCATGATTCTAGTATGAATTAGCATGTTATTAGCATGATTCTAGCATGAATAAGCATGTTACTAGCATGATTCTAGAATAAATTAGCATGTCACTAGCATGATTCTAGTATGAATTAGCATGCTACTAGCATAATTCTAGCATGAATTAGCATGTTACTAGTATGATTCTAGCATGAATTAGCATGTTATTAGCATGATTATAGTATGAATTAACATGTTACAAGCATGATTCTAGTATGAATTAGCCTGTTACTAGCATGATTCTAGTATGAATTAGCATGTTATTAGCATGATTCTAGTATGAATTAGCATGTTACTAGCATGATTCTAGTAAAATTTAGCATGTTACTAGCATGATTCTAGCTTGAATTAACATGTTACTAGCATGATTCTAGCATGAATTAGCATGTTATTAGCAAGATTCTATTATAAATTAGCATGTTATGAGCATGATTGTAGTATGAATTAGCATGTTACTAGAATGATTCTAGTATGAATTAGCATGTCACATAGCATAATTAGGTGGTTGCTAGGGTATTCTGATTGGTTACTAAGTCGTTGCTAGGCAGTTGCTGGGGTGTCCTGAGTGGTTGCTAGGTGGTTGCTAAGGTGTTGCTAGGCGGTTGCTAGGGTGTTCTGAGTGGTTGCTAGGTGGTTGCTAAGGTGTTGCTAGGTGGTTGCTAAGGTGTCCTAAGTGGTTGCTAAGTAGTTGCCAGGGTATTCTGAGTGGTTGCTAAGGCGTTGCTAGGGGGTTGCTAGGGTGTCCTGAGTGGTTGCTAGGTGGTTGCTAAGGCATCGCTAGGTGGTTGCTAGGGTGTCCTGAGTGGTTGCTAGGTGGTTGCTAAGGCGTTGCTAGGCAGTTGCTAGGGTGTTCTGAGTGGTTGCTAGGTGGTTGCTAAGGTGTTGCTAGGCGGTTGCTAAGGTGTCCCAAGTGGTTGCTAGGTGGTTGCTAAGGTGTTGCTAGGTGGTTGCTAAGGTATTCTAATTGGTTGCTAAGGCATTGCTAGGCGGTTGCTAGGGTGTCCTGAGTGGTCGCTAGGCCCTTACTAAGGCATTACTAGGCCGTTGCTAGGCGGTTGCTAGGGTAATTTGGGTGGTTGCTAGGCAGTTGCTAGGGTACCCTGGGTGGTTACTAGGCAAGCCTCACATACATGCTTGATAAAACATTTAAACTAAGTAAGCATGTCTAGCAAGTTACAGTACTTGGCTAGTCAATATTAGCATGTAGCTAATCACTGCTAGCATGTGTAGCATATAGGAAGTTCCGTTTGCTAGCATGAGTCAAACGAGCCAATCTCCAAGTCTCTACGATGTTCGGATGCTGAGATATAGCTGTTGATGAATGGTTGCTAGGGTACTTTGTTTTGTTGCTATGGGCGAGGTTACAAAGTGCACTTGAATGTGGTTGGCTGTCTAAGTCAAATGAACCAACCCCCATGTCTCTATGACACTGCTATGCAAAGATATGCATCTTGGCCTATTTTAATGGAAGTCTATGGAATCAATTTGGGGGCGTGGCTTGTGAGCTTCATTATCATATTGAGATGCTCATTGGTTGTCTGAGTCAGATGAACCATCCCCCAAGTCAATAGGACAATGCTAAGCAAAG